>NC_061117.1:99610608-99910608 GCF_002878395.1 Capsicum annuum | reverse complement strand
ACCAACATGGGTTGTGGTGCAGTGGATGGGGCTGCTCCACCCTTTACCAGAGGTCGAGGGTTCAACCCTAGTCAGGAGAAAACTCTGTTGGGAGCGGTGCCACCTTAATGGGCCCTGCAACGTGCGATCCGAATTAATCGAGGCTCTAATGCGGGCACCGAACATCAAATGAGAAACCAAAAAAAAAAAAAGAAAAACAAAAAAAAAAAAAAGATTTGGAATGATTTGACTTGTTTTTTTGTGAAGATATACTATTACAATTGATCTATAATAGAGATATTTTAGGAAAAAGATAGAAATCCTAAAATTTCAAAAAGAGAGAAGAAAGAGGAGAGCTGGAAATTACTGTAAAAAATTATAAAATTTACCTATATCCCTACATGTTTATCATTATTTACCTAAAATCTCAACTTTTTATTAAATTTCAAAAAATTTTGCTGTTTAGTCGTTGCAGATAAATATAACTAATATGAGATACATCCTACATATAGATTTAGTAATTAAACTACTTTGCATAATTTAAGGATTGTAGTGGCTAAAGTTTCATTGATTTATCAATTAACCTAACTAATAATATTAAAAACTCAATAAAATCCCACAAAAAAAGGTAATTTATTTGTTATTTCACCGTTTTAAATAAATTTTCTTTCATAATCAGCCTTCAGATAGAACTGATTCCTACAACTTTTTTATTATTTTTTTATTTTTGTTCGAAGTACTTGCAATGAATATTTCAGTATTATTACGTCATTCCAACGTTTGGAATAACGATATAAAGTATGAGGGTTATAAGAGTGACAAAATCGTTGTTAGTGAACATGTAACATATGATAAATTGATTTAGTCTATTGCCGTAGAACTGAAAATAGATGAAAGCAGAAAAAATTGAGGCTTGTTACATAGTTGATAGTAATGCAGCACCGTTGTTGATTTGTAATGATATGGGTGTGAAGCTTTATATTGAAATTAAGAAAAGTGGGCCCGTTTTTGAAATGTATCCACTTATCATCACTACAATAGATAAATCTAATACTGAGATGTTGTTTGATGGGAAAGCTGGCCCAATAATGTGTTTGGAATATCCTTGTGAAGAAGTTGCGAAATTAATTAGTTATAATTCTAATTTTTTTGCTCTATTGCCATTGTTTGATATATAGGAAAACAAGATCATTACAGATTGCAAAAATAGTGAAGTTAAGGTTGGGCAAATCTACAAGGACAAGTGCACTCTTATTTCAGTCATGGCAAGGTATGCCATTGAGCATTCTTTCCATTTCTGTGCAAAAAGATCTGACAAGAAAATGTATGTATCTTGTTTAATGTATCAAAAGTAATCATTTATCTCTTGTTAATTGAATTATGTATATAGCATAAAATTGATAGTTGTTTTATAAAACTCTTTTTTTGTTATGTTAAGTAGGCCAAGATACATATTTGGCCTTACATGATACATTTTTTCTTTAGCTTGTATCTCAGGTTCTATGTTTAAGTGTATATATATATATATATATATATATATATATATATATATATATATATATATATTTTTATGTTTTATTTTTAGTTATATAAACATAATTAAATTACGTTAAGGTGGCTTTAGGATACATTATTGTGAAGGATGGTTCATTATATGTATCTCTCGTATAATTTTTCAAGTACGTTAAAATACATTTATTTGTTTAACATATTATGAGGATTTTTTTGTATGATTGTAGCTATTTCCTAAAATGTCGTATAGTGGATTGTATTTGGATATTTAAGGCATCATGTCGGCGGGGGACTGACCTCTTTAAAGTTGATTTTTTACAAGATGTACACACATGCCCATTGAAAGATAGAGTTTTTACACAACTTCAAGGTACAATTGGTTTTGTTAGTGATTTTACTGCTCCAAAACTTGTCAATTACAAGAGAATAAACACGCCGAATGATATGATAAAAGATATTAAAAATACTTTTTGTGTAGACATTAATTATTAGAAGGCATAGAGGGCTAAAAACGTGCAGTTCAGATGTTAAGAGGAAAATCTACAGATAGTTATCGTCAAATGGCCAGATACATTTACATGCTAAATTCTTTTTATCTAGGATCCCATATTAGAATGCATAAATATGAGGATAATAAATTCATGTATCTGTTCATATCGTTAGAATCACTGAAGAGTGGATTCCAGTTTTGCAGGCCAGTAGTTGTGGTTGATGCGGCGCATTTGAGTGGAGCATATAAAGGGTCCTTTGTTTCAGCAAGTAATCTTTATAGCGCAGGTGTAAGACCCTGCAAAATTCTAAGTTCGACTCAGCCTTTTAAGCTTGCTAAAGGGTCCCATACTTAGAAAATTCAAGCTAAGTATTCAGACTTAGTGTTATTTTAACCTTCAAATATTGGCAATCTTATTTCACGACCTTTACACCCATTAAATGTGGATATTTGAGTTAATTCATGTTCAAAAATGTCAATAGGTATTTTCAAATAAGTTTTGGAGTTTTTAGACCTCGTTTAAATCATCTTCGAATGACCAAAATAGTAAGACGACGCGATCTTGATGCGCCGCATCGTCCATCACGTCGATAGATATTTTTTCCTCAGATCAGTGTAATTTCCAATGAATCGACATGGACTCGACGCGGTGCGTTGGCTGTCGCATCGATGCCAACGACGCGGTGCGTCGGCCTGCGCATCGATGATTCAATTTTACAGTAATTAAAAGGTCGCATTCGGAGGATTAATTAAGTCTTTTTCCCACACCCTTCAACCTCCATCACACGAAATTTAGCCTCTTTTAGCAAAATATAATCATTATTTAACAAATTGCTCAAGAACAAAAACCCTAGGTGAATTAAATTCAATTCAAGGCTCAAGATTCCATCGTTAATTTTCCAGAATTCACCAACTAAGGTATGTGAAGTGTTCATCCAAGGGTTCCTTCCGCCCTTGGAGTCCAAGAAACTCTTTTAAAGCTCATGTAGAGTGATTTCATGATTTCCATAATTTGAATTAAAGTGTATTCAAGATTATTACTTAATTGGGTTTCTATTTCATGATTAACTACAAAATTCATGTAGAGTTAATTGATATGTGTGCTTTATCATATGAATTCATGTTGAAACTCTTAGAATTATGTAATTGGAATTGAATCATGATGCCAACATGTTGTTTTAGTATTATGTACATAAATTATGCCCCAAAGTGTTTGATGAATTGCCCATATGAGTGAAATAGTGAAATTATATCATCTTAGCATGTATGCAAGTTCATGTCATTCAAGTGTTTACTTGAATGCCCAAATGAATGAATGATGATTAAGTAGTAATTACTATGTCTCAAGATTATGCCATGTCTTTAAAATTTATGCTACCGAGTCCTGGGGGTATTTAATACCCGATAATTTAGCTGATTGTCTAGAGCCATGGTTAGTCACAGAATAGTATCAGTCATGTCATGATTGGTAGAATTCAGTCAGCTACAGAACTTAGGAAAACTCAGTGAACTCAGAATTAGTCCAGTTCAGTTCAGTAAAATTAGTTCAGTTTAGTTATATAGTACGATCAGTAATAGTTTAATCCAACCTAGTACAGTTTAGAATTCAGTCCAGTGTCTATTCACTTGGGAGTAAGATTCAGCACCGAGTTAACCCAAGGATGGGGACTCACCTGACAGTAGAGGGTGTAATCCTTAAAAGTAGTCCTTACATTCTAGAACTCCATAGCTAGCATAGGTTGAGACATCAACCTACCAGTTGAGGGTTGATAAGGTGATCTACCTGCCAATTGAGGGTACCATCATTCTTGTTCAATGCACCTACCAGATGAGGGTGACTCAGTACTTGTCCTTACTCGTGGCACGGTATTGACACCCTTCCAACTAGGGTTATAGGTTGGACCCTAAATCAGTTAGAGAAGGGGCATGTCAGTTAGATGATTACTTCCCACAGTCGCAGTATCAGATTCAGTCTCAGTGTGGAACTCAGTTTAGTTCCGTAGATTTAGGACTGTCAGACACAATTACTCAGCTCAGTACGGGACTTAGTATAGTTCCACAGAATCAAGACTGCCAGATACAATCATTCAGTTACCAATAATCCAATATTCAGTGTTATTACGATCTCAGTACAGTTTACATATTCATGCATATACTCTTATTTAGTCATACTAATGATATTCAGTTAGTATTGTTCATGCATATAAACCCATGCATTTTAGCCTACCTCACTGAGCATGCTAGTACATTCAAAGTACTGACACATTGTTTTCTTTTGCGCTATGATGTCTTATATCATAGGTTCTGACGCATAGGCTTCCGAGCACCCTTAACAGTTTAGACTCTCATCATGAAGAGTTAGTGGTGAGTCATCATAGTTCAAGGACATGATTATTTACTTCAGCATTTTAGTTAATTTTCAGTAGTCGAAGTTAGTTGGGACTTGTCCTATCAAGTCCCCAGTTGAGACAATTTAGAGGCTTTTCAAACTACATTATTTTCAGACAGTTATTCAGTTTTCAGTATTGATGTTCAGCTTTGGTATTGTGATACCATATTTTGTATTATTTATAGTATTGGACATTATGTCTATTTTTCTGCCTATTTTCCATATATTTATCATATTATTATTCAATTATTGCAGAAGGTACCAGTCATGGGTTAGCTTATGGTCGTTCAGGATTATGAGCACCGTTTAGCATTCGGGATATAGACTCGGGGCGTTATAAACTTGGTATCAGAGCCTAAGGTTCAACAGAGTCCTAGGAAGTCTGAAAGATACATCTAGTAGAGTCTTATGTATGGGTATATTACACGCTACACTTATGGACAGGAGGCTACGAGATATTTTAGGACAAGTTTCCCTTTTTACAGTATTCATGGCGTGCGAGTGAGCATGAGCTCTAGTTAAATGCTAAGTCTAATCCTTTCCTTTTCATTTATAGAAATATGCATCCAAAAAGGACTAAAAAAAGAGGAACAGGAGACCAGCTAGAATCCCATCCCGTCCATCCAGATCTACTGGATGAACATATCTCCCACACTGAGTTCAAAGCAGCCTTAACTACCCTAGCACATTCTGTAGCATCCCAAAATGAATGCCCAACTACCATTTCGACCAATCAAGTGGTCAATATTGCTGCTGCCAGGATTCGGGACTTCACCCGAATGAACCCTCCATCGTTTACTGGGTCTAAGTCAGATAAGGATCCTTAGAAATTTCTTGATCAGGTGTAGAAGGTTATTGATATTATGGGGGTCACTACAGTTGAGAGTACTAATTTGGTTGCATGTCAGTTTCAGGATGTGGCTCACTCATGGTTTAAACTGTGGAAATCAGAAATGGTCACAGATCTCGGGCCCATAGAGTGGGAGGAGTTTTCCACTACTTTTCTGGATAGGTTCTTCCCACTGAAGTTGGGGGAAGTGAAGGTCTTGGAATTTATCAATTTGAAGCAGCGCAATATGATAATGAAAGAGCATTCTCTCAAGTTTACTCAATTAGCATGATATACTCCTCATGTGGTGGCAGATAGCAGATCCCGAATGAGTAAGCTTGTGTCAGGGGTGTTTAGCAGCGTGTTCAAGAAATATAGGACCACAATGCTTAATAAGAAGATGGACATATCTAGGCTCATGGTCCATGCTCAGAAGATAGAGGAGGCTAAGAATAAAGAGAATGAGAGGAAGAATAAGAGAGCGACAATAGGAAGTTTTAACTTCATTCAGCCTATGTCAAAGGGTAGAAATTGTTCTCAGTTTCTCTTGAATTCCTCAGTTCTAGATCCGTCCTCAGCTAACGATCCTGTGCCAAAATTCAGAGATGGGAATAGGGATATGGCACAACGCCTCAAACCCTAAGGCAGTGTTAGCAGTGCTCAAACCAATCCCCTTTATCAGAAGTATGGCAGAAACCACTAGGGTATCTATAGAGTAGATAGCAATGTGTGTTTTGATTATGGCAAGCCAGGCCATAGAGTCAGAGATTTTTCTCAGTCAGGTTCTCAGGGTCAGAATAACCGTCCCCCAGCTCAGTCTAATTGCTCGAATCAGCAGGGTGCCGCTTCCAATGCTACTAGTGGGTAGCACCCAAACAGAATCTATGCTCTTCAGTCCTGACAGGATCAGGAGAGTTCTCCTGATGTGGTCAATGGTACATTACAATTTTTCTATTTTCTTATTTATGATTTGTTAGATCCAGGAGCTTCTTTCTCCTTTGTTACTCCATATATAGTAGTTGATTTCAGAGTCAGTCCTAAAATTCTACCAGAGCCTTTCTTAGTCTCTACCCAGTGGGTAAATCCATCATAGCCAAGCGGGTATACAGGAACTGCCCGATTATGGTATCTCAGAAAGTCACTTCAGGAGATTTAGTCAAATTAAAGATGACTGATTTTATTATCATTATTTTCATGGATTGGCTTTATTCCTACTATGCCTCAGTCGACTACAGAAATAGAATTATCCAGTTTTAATTTCCAAACGAACCTATCCTAGAGTGGAGGGGTAGTACTTCAGCACTTAGAGGTCAGCTTCTTTCTTGCATTTTGATTAGAAAAATGATATCTAAGGAATGTGTCTACCATCTCATTCGAGTTCTGGACTCTAGTTTAGAAACCCCTACTCTTGAGTCAGTATCAGTATCATGTGAATTCCCATATGTGTTTCTCGAAGATCTTCCCGGAGTTTCTCCCAAAAGAGAAATTGATTTTGGAATCAATCTTCTTCCAGATACTCAATCCATATCTAGTTTACCATACAGAATGGCTCCAATAGAACTGAGAGAATTAAAAGAGCAGTTAAAAGATCTCCTATATAAGGGATTCATCAGACCGAGTGTGTCCCCATGGGGCGTACCAATTTTATTCGTGCATAAGAAAGATGGTTCCGTTAGAATATGTATTGACTATCGTCAGTTAAATAAAGTTGCAGCCAAGAACCAGTATCCACTTCCTAGAACTGATAACTTGTTTGACTAACTTCAGGGTGCCAGTTACTTCTCTATGATAAACCTCAGATCAGGCTACCATCACCTCAGAGTCAGGGAGTGTGACATCTTGAAAACAGCTTTCAGAACTCGGTATGGTCACTTTGAATTCTTAGTCATGTCCTTTAGTCTTACCAATGCTCCAGCAGCCTTCATGGGCTTGATGAACCATATGTTCAAGAAGTACTTGGACATGTTCGTCATAGTCTTTATAGATGACATTCTCATCTACTCCCACAGTGAATATGATCATGCATACCATCTCAGAATAGTATTATAGACTCTAAAAAAACATCAGTTATTCACCAAATTCAGTAAGTACAAATTTTGGCTAAGGTCAGTAGCTTTCCTCGGCCATACAATTTTTGGTGATGGCATTAGAGTTGATCCCCAAAATATCGAAGCAGTAAGAAACTAGCCCAGACCCATATCTCCGTCAGATATCAAGAGTTTCATGGGTTTGGCCAGCTATTACCAATGGTTCATTGAGGGATTTTCATCCATTGCAACCTCTATTTCCAGATTGCCTCAGAAGAAATTCAAGTTTCAGTTGTTCGATTCTAGTGAGAAAAGTTTTTATGAGTTGAATACTCGACTCACTACAGCTCCAGTGTTGACCTTACTAGATGGTTCATACGGCTTTGTTGTGTATTGTGATGCCTTTAGAGTTGGCTTGGATATGTTCTGATGCAGAGAGGTAAGGTCATAGCCTATTTCTCTAGACAGCTTAAGCCCCATGAAAAGAACTATCCTACTCATGATCTTGAGCTAGTAGCAGTAGTGTTTTCCTTAAAGATTTGAAGGCACTATTTTTATGGAGTTTATGTTGATGTGTTTATAGACCACAAGTCTGCAGTATGTATTCTCTTAGAAAGACCTAAACCTCCATCAGAGAAGGTGGTTGGAGTTGTTGAAAGACTATGACATGAGTGTTATGTATCATCCGAGAAAGGCCAATGTAGTGGCCGATGCTCCCAATAGAATGTCTCTGGGCAGTATTTCTCATGTCGAGGACAGTAAGAAAAAGTTAGCTCAGGAAGTTCATCAGCTAGCCCGACTAGGTATCTGCTTAGTCGATTTAGCAGAAGGTAGTGTAAGGGTGTAGAGTAGTTCAGAATTATCCCTATTTTTTAAAGTAAATAAAAAGCAAGATAGAGATCCCAATCTAGTCAAGTTGAAAGAATTAGTCAGAGATTAGAAGGTAGAGGTTTTCTCCCAATGAGGAGATGGTGTTTTACATTATCAGGGTCGACTATGTGTGTCAGGTATAGATGACTTGAGGCAGTGAATTCTCGTAGAAGTGCATGGTGCGCGCTACTCTATTCATCCAGGGGCCACTAAGATGTATCGTGATTATGGGAGATCTGTTGGTGGAGTGGGATGAAGAGGGATATTGCAGAGTTTATGGCTAAGTGCTTGATATGTTAGTAGGTTAAGATTGAGCATCAGAAGCCTAGTGGGTCCATACAAGAGTTCAGCATTATGGGAAAAAGTAAACATGGACTTTTGTAATGGGTTTGTCTCGTACTCTTCATCAGCATGATTTAGTTTGGGTCATTGAAGACGGGATGACCAAATCAGCTTATTTTTACCAGTCCATACCTTTTACTCAGCCGAGGATTACGCCAAACTCTATATCAAGGAGTTGGTCAGATTGCACAGTGTTCCGTTGTCTATCATCTCAAATAGAGGTACCCAGTTCACCTCTCATTTCTGGAAAGCATTCCAAAGAGGTCTTGTTACCTGAATTCACCTCAGTACAGTCATGTCATAATTGGTAGAATTCAGTCAGCTACAGAACTTAGAAAAACTCAGTGAACTCAGAATTAGTCCAGTTCAATTTAGTAAAATTATTTCAGTTCAGTTTACAGTACGATTAGTAACAGTTCAGTCCAGCCTAGTACAATTTAGAATTCAGTCTAGTGTCTATTTAGTTGGGAGTAGGATTCGGCGCCGAATGAACCCAAGGATGGGGACTCACTTGCTAGTAGAGGGTGTAATCCTTAAAAGCAGTCCTTGCATTCCAGAACTGTGTAGCCAGCATAGGTTGAGACATCAACCTTCCAGTTGAGAGTTGATGAGGTGATCTACCTGCCATTTGAGGGTACCACTATTCTCGTTCAGAGCACCTGTCAGATGAGGGTGACTCAGCACATGTCCTTACCCGTGGCATGGTATTGATACCCTTCTAAATGGGGTTAAAAGTTAGACCCCAAATCAGTTAGAGAAGGGACATATCGGTTAGATGATTACTTCCCACAGTCTCAATTTTAGATTCAGTCTCAGTAGGGAACTCAATTTATTTTTGCAGATTCAGGACTTTTAAACAAAGTCAATCAGCTCAGTACGGGACTTGGTATAGTTCCACAGAATAAAGACTGTCAAATACAGTCATTCAGTTACCAGTAATCCAGTATTCAGTGTTATGACGATCTCAGTACAGTTTACATATTCATGCATGTACTCTCATTCTGTCATACTCATGATATTCAATTAGTATTGTTCCTGCATATGAACCCATGTATTTCAGCCTACCGCACTGAGCATACCAGTACATTCAAAATACTGACACATGTTTTTCTTTTGCGCTATGATGTCTTATACCATAGGTTCAGACGTACGAGCTCCCGAGCAGCCTTAGCAATTCATACTTTTAGCATACAGAGTTAGTGGTGAGTCTTCATAGTTCGAGGACGTGATTATTTATTTCAGCATTTTAATCCATTTTCAGTAGTTAGAGTTAGTTGGGAACTTGTCCCATCAACTCCACAGTTCAGACAATTTTGAGGCTTTTCAGACTAGAGTATTTTCAGACAGTTGTTCAATTTTTAGTATTGATGTTCAGTTTTGGTATTGTGATACCATATTCAGTATTATTTATAGTATTGGACCTTATGGCCAATTTTTTTCCTATTTTCCGCATATTTACCATACTATTATTCAATTTTTGTAGTAGGTACACTCATGGATTAGCTTATGGTCCTTCGGGATTATGAGCACTGTGTAGCGTCCGGGGTATAGACTCGGGGTGTTACAGTAGGTATGTAAAATTATTTGTTATGTACACTTTTTTGTGATGTAATTTAAAGTCGATGTTGAGTTAGTTGATTTTTTTAGTTATGTTTCAAAAAAGTTTAATCGTATCAGTGACATTAAAATTTTTAAACCGAAATTGTAGGATGTATTCTACCAATTCGGTTGGTGTTGTTGACACTGAAAATGATAATTATTGGACATGGGTTTTTTAGCAGTTTAGAATTGCTTTCGGAGAGCATGACAGTATGTATGTCATGTTCGATCGTAACAAAAGCATAATAAAAAATTTTATTGTTGTATATCCAAATGTACCGTACTTTGCATGCATTTCGCATCCATGGAAGAATGTGTGCACAAACTACAGAAAGAGTAAAGATAGACTTAGCGATATTTTCTATGCAATGGATAAGGCATACCGAAAAGATGATTTTGAGTTTTTTTTAATCAAGTTGTCAATATTGATCAAATAATAAAGTCTTATCTTGAGAACGATGGATTTAAAAAGTGGGCATGCGTGTATGCACCTATTAATCAAGGTAGAATGATGAATTTAAATATAGCAGTGTATAAATGGAAAACTTAAGCTTGCACGTGAGTTGTCGATAATAGAATTTCTAGAACAGGCTTGGAAATTGTTTGGAAAGTTAAATTGCAAAAATACATAAAGAGCATCGTATACAAACACATCACTGGGTAGTATATTCGAAGGCATTCTTCAGCTAAATACTTCAAAATCTTCGCGGCTGAAGATTAGTTAAGATATTTACTTTTGTTTTTAATATTATGTAATGTTTGTTTCATATTACAGGACACTATTTAATTGATAAATTATTTTAAAATATTTTCAAAAAATTCATGAATTAAGTTTTTTTAAAGAGATACAAAAAACTGATAAAGAAGATATATATGTATCTATGTGTTAATATATTATGATTAATCTTGTAGGTTAGTGTGTCATCAGCATATGTGTATTCTATTTACGAGGACGTTGGAAGTATATAGTATGCCTTGACAGGAGGACTTACAGTTGCGAAAGATTTCAATTGGATGAGATAACATGTCAACACGCAATAGCAGTTCTAAAAAGCATGCATGTAACTGATATGAAGACTTATTGCTCTGAGAATTACTATCCATAAATATTAAGGAGGACGTATGAAGTATCGATGTTTTCAATGCCAGATAAGAAATATTAGATTGTGCCATATAAAGTTATGGACGAAGTTGTGTTACCACCAAAATACAAACGTCTACCTGGAAGGCTAAAGAAATCAAGTAAAACTGTGAAATCGAGAGGTAACTGTTGCAGGAGATGTGGTTATGAAGGTCACAACAGGCGTACTTGTAATTTCTTTCCAAAGGAGGAGTGACAATGTATTTTACTAATGAATAATGTTGAATAATCTCTAGCAGTTTAATATTTTTTATCTCTTTAGACCTTATTATTTATGATATTCTTGTTGTTTTTCAGACTTTTACGAATAACAATTAGCAAAATAACTCATTGTTTTCGTTTGGTAGTTAATTAATCAGATATGTTTTTGTGTTCTATTTTGTCATGTTGTATCATATTAATGTGTGTATAAAATGTATTGTTTATAAATCCTCCAAAAATAATAGAGATAAATAGAAATTAACATATGTGACTAATTATGTTATTAAGTTGAAAAGAAATAGTTCTGGTACAATAAGTAGTGAAAAAGAGATACAAAATTATAGAATGTATCTCTAGAAAAGGATAAATTGTGCACATTAAAAAGCTTAGATGCTTTATTAAGAAATAGTGTATTTAATAACTATTTCAAAGTAACAAAATCCTATAAAAAGAGTTAGATGAACGTTGCATGGTTAAAAAGCCTATAGATTGTACAAGCCCATGTTACGTAATTAATAAGAGATACAAGCTTAAATAAATTGTATCTCTTGTAAAATATATATTATGCACAGTATAAAGCCTATGTACTATTATGTGCACATAATTGTTATTGAGTTTAGAAACAAAATTTCTTGCAAAGAAAAAAATGGTAAGAGATACAAAATTATGTTATGATTTAATAAGAGATTTAATTGTATGAGATACAATTATGTTGCATAGGTTATGTTATGGTTAAGTTGAAAATTATCTCAAAGTAACAAACTTAGATAAATATAGTAACTTGAATGTTGCATGGTTAACATAATAATGTAACATGGTATAATGATTCAATATATATTGTGTGTTAGTTATTATCATCACACTATTTACTTATATGTGTCTATTCATTAAACGAGATACATAATAAATAGTATGAGATATAAAATAATAAATTGTATGAGATACAAAATAATAAATATTTATCTCACACAACGTAACAAAAAATATAAAATCAAGTTTTTGTAAAATGTAACTAAAATGTATACCAAAACAATAATATATCATAAACTGCAATAGTCATATGTATATATCGCTAATAAAGTAGAACTAGTTTATCATCAAAACACCTAATGTATGTTTTTGTAAACATTCCAAAAAAACCAACACTTAAAGCATTTACTAACATCATCAAAGTTTTTAATATCCAACAAATAAATAACGACTCAACATTCAGAACATAGTCTTTTTCTGTTGATATGAAGCTTCTCCTTGGCCTCGGTGGATCGTCATTCTCGCTAAAGTATCCCTTCTCTTCATTTTTAGACCCATACTTGCACAAAATATTGTGTATCTCAAATGATGGTATTGAGCATAAATACTCGAAGATGGTATACCTAATTCCTCGCTCAGATACTCAGCAAATGCAGCTACAAAAATACCACAATCCCTACATAGTGATTATTAATTAAACTAAAAACACATATATAATTGTAAACAATAATGAAACAATGAAAAAAGTAATGTAATACATACAAACTTCCACTATCTTGTTGTGCTATCCCACTAATATATTTCACTTGGAATGGATCTCTTTCAGTCTTTTCCTTGTAAGATTCAAGTACAGCCCAGTCAGTGGGTACCTTTTGCTCAAAAAACTTACTGTACTGAATGTAAGTAGGAAACATTATAGCCAACTTTTAAACCTCACTTGTATTTGTCCTACTCCGTGATGAGTACATCGAATCATATCTACAAATGCAATGCTCCATTAAAGCAATGACGTTCATTACCCAGTGAAAGACACTGTCACAGTTTATGGGGACAAAGACCTTATTAACTAGGTGCCAAGGCTGATCAGTGTGTGTACTATCCCTTGATTGTGTTAATCAATGACTTCTCAATTTGAGAAACTTCATTGGTCCTTACAAATACATCTTGAGTTGAAAGTTCCTTACCAACGTCTGCATGATAGTAATTTATATATGCCTTATTAATGTATACTATAGTCAACGGTGGTGTATCTGTTTGTTGGAAAATTCTTGTTCTTGTACTTCTTACTCAAGTAGTGAAAAATGACATCTAGATGTTGTTCAAAGTGTAAACGAATGAAATATATGTTAGAACATACTACTATAATTATTTAAGATGAGACTCAATAAAATATGTTTAAGTATCTAAATTAATTAAACGAATAACGCATGTTAAGAAAAACAGCAATGATAAAGGAGATACATAATATTAGACTTAGATACATTTTTTTAATATGGATCTCATACAACATAAATGCGTAACGATATCTATTTGGGTGCACCATTATCTTATTTTATCATCACCATAACTTTTTTTTAATTATAAAACTCCAAACCATATATTAAGAAAAAAAATTCAAGTGTTATACTTCATCAAAACAACAAATTTGATAGGAAAAAATTCCTTTGCATGCTCGTTAGTTTTAACAATTAAATCAAATTATACTGTCGATATAACATCCTCGGGCTATACACTTCAATACATCACCAAAATTAGCACACAATCACCAATACTCATATTATAAAAAATATACTTTCATGATGTCACTGTTTGAAATTTAAGATATCGGATATGAGAATACCTCATCATTCCAGCATTTGTTTAGTTGATAAATAAGGCAGAACTAGTTCTTCGATTTTGAAAAAGAAACTACAAAATCGAATTATTGAAATCCAAGACTTACACATTTAACTTTTTAATGATCATTCTTTTTTTTTCTGAAACATAATAGTACAAGAGATTTCTATAAAAAAAAAACTATAGATTACATTTGAATATAGAATAAGTAATTGGTGAACGTACTTGTTTAAGTGTTGCTTATAAAGTCCTTCTTTTATCCAATCCTCAAAAACCTTTCATCAATTCAGTTGGAGATTCTCTAGAAATGTCATAACCTTCAAAATGATATTTTTTACGCTCTGCAAAAATCAGTTTTTCTTTCCTTTAGAACTTGATTCAAAATGCGTCAAAAAAGGAGAACGGTATATCTTAGATGGCTTCCTATTGTTCTATCCAGATATCTTTTGTATCATCAGACATAACTTTTTTTGGAATAGGGGATGAAGAAAAATTTTGGTACCGCTAATAAAATACTCATCCGGAGTTATTGGTGGAGGCTTATAAACTGGCAAAGTCATATCAGACATTGAAACTGGAATAATAGTTTCAAGCAATTCCATTTCTTCAACAACGATTTCATCCATTTACTCAATACCAATATCCTGAATATGCTATGATACAGTTACAAATATTTTTAATTCAAGCTCAAAATTATAATTAATTAATTGTCTCTAATTTTTTTGCAGTGAATGAGATTCTATACTACTATATTACTAAAAATGTATCAGATACAAAATAACAAACACTTGTTTAAAGTCAGTTATTAAACAAGATACGTAAAAAAATATACGAGATACAAAATAATAAATATGTATCTCATATTGAATATGATAAGACAGACACCAACATATGATATGTATCTCCGAGTCAATATTTTTTTCATATAAAACATGCAAAAATATCATATTAAGTAGAAAATATATATTGAATGATTGATTCGAATATGAATATAAATAAAATGAGAAATTACTATTTCATCATGTTGACTATCTTTGACGGGTAATGGTTCTTGGTTGACGTTGGCCCCCTCCATTTTAACTGATTTGTCTGAGTTATTCTGTGGATTGTCTACATTAGTAGGGCCTGCAACATCAACAACATCATCTGAATATTCACCTTTTGGATGTCTCTATTTTTTAATATTTTACTACAAATATTTTTCAGTGAAAGAGATTCTTTACTATTATATTACTAAAAAATATGAGATACAAAATAATAAACACTTATGTAAAGTCAGTTATTAAATGAGACAATAAAGAATATATAAGATACAAAATAGTAAATATATATCTCGTAATGCCTATGATAAAACAGTCACAAACATATTATACGTATCTCCTAATCATTATTTTTTTCATATAAAACATGCAAAAATGTCATGTTTAGAAAATAAAAATATTGAATGCTTAATTCAAATATGTATATAAATAAAATAAGGAATTACCATTTCAGCATGTTGACCTTTTTGACAGGTGTTGGTGCTTGATTGACGTTGGCCCCCTCCATTTCCATTGATTTGTCCGACTCAATATGTGGACTTATTAGATTACTATGGACCGCAACATCACCTACATCATCTAAATATTCACCTTCTGCGGGCTCTGTTTTGTAATGTTTTCCTACAAATATATATAAATAGAAACGTTAAGGCCATTATAGTTGTTAATAATTGTGTTATGTTTTAAAGTATGTTACCTTCTCCACATTCTCATTCTTCGACTACAAGGACTTCAGGACTTCATAGAATTTATCATTTAGAAGACGCTCCAAAATTATTAAATTTAAGATCTATCTAATAAACAAGCATAGATGATTAGTTAATATGTGTACAAATAGAAAACTGATAGGTCTTAAATATATCAATGCTTACGTATGTCTTCACATATGTCTTTATCTCCGATGTTAATGAATCTAAGTCCGCTTTAATCAAGTGCTCCTTACTGATTGTGCTAGTAGATTCGTCAACATATTTTCTCTTTTGTTTTATATCTGATGGATATGCATGTATTTGTTTAGCATTAAAATAACCCGATAGAGAATCATTTTCAGTATGACAAAATTTAAAAGATGATGATTTTGAAATACCTATAGTCTATTTTCCTTTTTCTGCCCGACTCTGACTTTGTTCTTTACTGTTCGTGGTTCTTCCTACAGCAACAGTTTTTCCCTTCTTCAATTGAGGTGTAGAAACTGTACCAGATACATGAATTGACTTCTTCAAATATTATGGTGGTATCGTACTGAAGTCTTTAAAACTATCATGTTTTGTGGAGACTTGGGGTTTATTAACTTTGTAACTCATTTGGTCTAGAATACCAGCTGATGATGGCATCAAAGATATACTAGAATGAAACGATGTAATACTTACTAGTGATAATCAAGCTGTTCCAACTCCTCCACAGTAGGAACAAGGTTTGAATATGAACAGTGTCTCACAAAATTTTTACCATAAAAAGGATTAGGATTAAAACAAAATATAATTTATTTCAATGTATGAAATACATACAATCACTATCATACCTTGCTAAATACTTTGGTCATAAACTGATTATATTACGGACAGACTGTGATAACCTTCCAATTCAAAATACGGGGTATGTGATTACCCTGCTTGATATCAACTTTGGTTTCTATGTTTGAGCAAATTTCAAACATCCACACATTGAGAACCTAAGGGATACCACCCAACCTATACAACTACTTCTCCACAAAAAAATTTTCCCTAAATGAGTCCATTAACTTAGAGAAAGTCACTTTACCCCAAGAAAAGAATTCATATTTGCCATCTTCCATCATCTTGAAATCGAAAAATGGAATGGGCGCAACTTTTAGCTGTGAGTAGATGAATATGTGGATGAAGTATAAAATTACCATCTGGAGAGCATCCTCTATGGTGTCACTGAGAAAACATTCAACCAATATTTTATTATCAACATCATTCATTGATTGGCGATAATACCTTTGCGTCAGCCTACTTGGAGAGAGAATCATCATATCTGAAATCTTCGATATTTCCATTACACTTCAAACCAGTTATCAAGGAAAATTCAAAAATGAAAAATCTAAGAATGTTGCATTTGACAAATACATACATCTCTTCTTGATTTTCTTTCTCGATCTCAAGCATAAGAAGATATTTGGTAATCTGTCCAATATAATTGGACTGTGGAATTTTGAGATAACATTCAAAAATTATCTTTGCAAATAAGTCAATCACTTCTTGACCGACAACCTCTTTAATCTCATCTTTAAACTTTAAATTACAAGAACTTTCAAATCTTAGAGGATGCCATGGAATATCCTTTATAGCGTAACTTAATCCCTGAAAAAAATACAAACATAAAAATAATAAAATAACAAGAGATACATAGATTTACATTAACACAGAACCAGAGATCCAAAATGTATAAAATATATCTGTTGTTTTACAGAATATGTATCTTTGATATAAGTAATTGAATTAACAAAAATATATTAGAGATACATACAATACACCCCCGTACACAATTTGTATCTTTAAGCTTACTAACATATATCTTTGGTATGTTTATTTCACTAAAACTTAAAAAATAAGAGATATATATAAATGCATAAACAGAGAACCTGAGGTACAAGATATTACAATATGTATCTTTAATCTTACTAATAAGTATATTTTGGTGTGCGTATTTTAATAATACTTAAAAAGCAAGAGATACAAATAAATACATAAACATAGAACTAGATATACAAGATATCATAATATGTATCTTTGAGATTACTAATATGTATCTTTGGTATGTTTATGTCACTAAGACTTAAAAAATAAGAGATACATATAAATATATAAACAGAACCAGAGATACAAGAAATAAAAAAAAAATTTCATGTATGACTAAATATGTATATCGGCCTAGTATTATCCAAATTTGAACATAAAATACCTTTGAAAGCACATCTCTGGAAGTAACTTTAACAACTCTTCTGCTTTTAACAGGAGCTTTACCTTCAGAACTGTTAGATCCTCGTTTTTTAGCAATATGCACTTCTTTTTTCTTAGCTTTTTTTGCATGATTTTCATGAAATTTCTTCATTGTGTATGGATCATTTTTGTGCTTGGATCTATTTTCATTAAAACTATAAGAATCTTGCTCAAAAATAGCAGGAATAAAGTTTACAACTTTTTCATGTTATTTGATATTGTCTAATTGAGAGATTCCAAGACTAAAAGATGGTCCCGAATCTCTATTCATTATGTTAATTCAAATAATATAGACTGAAAAAATTGATAATCAAAGACTTATTAAACAATGTTACCCAAATAACACTTTGACAAAAACGATATCAAAGTATTGATTTTTGATAAAAATTGAAATATATGATAAGAAGATAGTGATTATGACTTTAGGAAAAAAAATTATCTTAATTCAAAAGTTTGAATTTGAGAAAAAAAGAGGAATGAAAACCGCACCAAAAATTTAAGGTATGAATGAGGAGGAAATCGGTACTATATTTGTAAAGTAGTAACCGGTAAATGAGAGTTTTAAATATGTATCTCAACTTTTAACTACACAAGGTAAAAATAGTAAATGTTGGGATGTTTATAATTTTTTTTAAGTGAAAGAATTTTTAGTAGTTTTGTAACTTAAGTTGTTCTTATATGAAATTTTTCCTAAAAATTATCATCCAAATTTTTATTTTTTCTCCTAATTTTTAGTGAAAATTTTTGGTTGAAGGTTAGAAGAGAGAGAAAGTACTACTAGTATTTAAGGAAAATGATTATAGGTTATGTAGTGTTAATTATTTAACCGAATGATCATTAAATGTCAGTTTCCTAGAAGTTGGCTAATGTTTGTCAATTATATATTTTAGTTATATATTTTAGTTGATGTAATTAAGGGTGTCAATTAGTCGGTTTTGTTTGGTGTAATTTAATGTATTATTGGGTTTGTTTGTAAATATGCTAAATTGATAACCAAAACCTATAATATATTTGTTATTGATTTTTAGTATATCAATTTTTGGTCTGTAACGGCTTAATTTTTTATTTTACCGATAAGAAAATGTTCCTAGACCTTTTTTACCTTCTTTTCTTATTAGATATACACAAATCCCCAAACATCAGGTTCATTAATACATAAAATTCTATACCATTTAAAAAATTACATATAAACCTAGAATTTGAAAATTGCTCTTGATACATATCTAATGCAGACAACTCCACCATTGTAGACTGATGTACTAGCTTCTGAGGGTATATTTTACATCTTTTACAAGGAATAATTGTTTATTTTCTAGCAACTGTTAGTGGTATTTGATGTGTTTGGTACTTGTTTTCAGGAATTAAACTTAGAAGCATAAAAAATTTAAGAAGTCAAGAATCACAAGCTTTGCGACGGGTTAACTGGCTGACTGTCGGGGTCTTGACATTGTGATTATATCACATTCTCCTTATTTTTTTGTCTTCTCATGGTTACAAACCTGAGAATGTGGTCTAAAAAATAACTTGCATGAGCAAAGAAGTTATTATTGGAAAAAGAGAATAGTGATAAGATATTAGAATTCTTACTCTCTAATTTACAGATTGATGCCTTAATCGGATTAATCTTTTGGAGAATTTGTCACAAGATATATTGGCATTACTTTAAGTTTGAAGAAATTAAAGTGAATCCATCTTTGCAGGTTGAGATATATTTACATGAAAATTTTATATAACTTATCTATAATTACAAGCATTGATATGAATTTATGTAACCTACAACCCAAAAAGAGTTAATACACTTTGGCAAACATAATCATAGTTTTACCATTTCACATTTGTCAAATCGTTATAAAGAAAACATTGGTCATTACTAATCTGTAATTACTAAATTAATATTTTATTCAAAACTCCTTATTCAATGAAAATGTATAATTAAAAGTCAGTTAACCTGCATACAACTTAATTAGCACTTTATTCCCTGTGGTATTTGACCCCAACCTTTGTTGGGTTATATATTTGACAACGACCTCTTACACTCTTTTGGGGAGTTGTAGTTTGGACATATCATGGCCCCAAATCATGGGATTTCATCTTTCAAAATCTCCTCCATAAAAATTGCGATAATTTTTCTTCCACAATCATGTTTTTTTAAATACAATAACCATTTCTCAACACCATTAATGAACACCTCGGATTTTGGCCCTTGAAAATCTCTTGGGATCTGAGCTAACTGCCTCAGTAATGACTTATCCTACGAGTCGTAAGGTATCTTGATAGGTCTGGTGACCCTAGTCATAAGGTGTCCAGTAAGTTTATCCTAAGATACTCTCTTCATTATGAATTGAAATCATAAGTCGTAAAGACTCAAAATGAGTCATAATAATCAAATCGTAGAATGTCCATTCTTCACCCAATTGGGTTCTGCTATGACTATGACGTGGACCTTATGAGTCGTAAGGTCACATGATGAGACGGTTGACTGATCGTAAGGACAACAATGGGTAGGGATCCTGGAGACTATTTTGGTTATGACTCATGGTGACGATCCGTAAGGTGTGGTTACGAGTCAATGGGTGACTCGTAGATAAGAGTGACACTTTTTCATCTTTTACGCTGAAGGAACTTTGAAAATTTTCCACTTTAATCCTTTGGACCTCATGACTTAAAACCATCCTTGGTACTTCATTAGCCTACCATTCTCTATTACATACTCCTAAAATACTCTCTAAAATTCTCCATTTAAGTTAAAGTTAGGGTTCCAAGAGAGATTTTCATCTAGGGTTCCAAGGGTGCTTTCTTCCCCAAATTTCTTGGTATTTGAGGCATGTAACTCTTCCCCTATACTTGTATTTTTCTTAATGGCATGGTTGGATAATGTTTACATGGTTTTAATATTGCGATTTGAACTATGGGTTGAGGTTTTTGAATATAAATTGTTTAAATATTTCTTCTATGATATTTATGAAATTATTTTACTTAAATTAATGGTTGTTAAATACTTTAGGGTGCATACGGATGGTGGATGGACATGGGTACAATAGAATCCCTATATTGGTATGGATAATGGGGTGAAAATGAATCCCTAAATTAATTGGTTTGGTGTGGAAATTGGTAACAACCTCAATCCACTTGCATAATTGGTTTTAGAATATGCATTATCACTTTGTTTGATTTATTTCTTGACATTAATCCATGGCTTAATTGGTTAATAGGACGATAATGGTCTTGAAAGCCTTGCGGGTATAAGGGAATCCCCTAAGTGATTTTTATAATGGAGTTTGTGGGGTACACAGGATTTTAATAACATTGGTTATAAGCTATAGTCAGTATGAAGATACTACTTAATAATACATTTTGACTCCTGGAATTAGTAGTTGGGTTATACGATAAATATTTTAATTGGGTAATAATGGGGGTTGTGTAAGCTAGCCATGAAGGTGTGAGTCTGAAGGACTAATACTAAAAACTAGTGTTGGTCGACATGAGCGTTGGTCTTGATGACCAAGGGCTTGTGGGGTATAAGAGAATCCCCAAAGCATACATACGTATATATGTATCATAGAGAGTGAAGGGTGTAAGAAAATCCCCAAAGTGGTGTGTCTAATGTCGAGTTTCGCCAGTTGATTCACTTGCTTACCCAATTAGTGGCCTCTCAGATTGAGTGAGTGGCTTCTATTTCTCCATCCTCCAAGGCCACTAGAGTTGGCCCATTCATGAGATTGAATCCCTTATTTTAACTGGCTCTAAAGTTTAGGAAGATCTTTAGTATTTTATTAATGAGATGGAAAAGATCTTCTGCATGATACATGCTTTAGATGTTGTGGGCGTAGAATCGATGCCTACCAATTAAAGAATGTGGCATACTAGTGGTATGAAAAATAGGAGTAGTTGAGAGGTGAAGATACTGATTCTACCGTATGGATAATTTGTCTAGTACTTTTCTGGACCACTTCTTTCCTCAAGAGTTAAGGGAGGCGAAAGCAGAAGAGTTTGTCAATTTGAAGCAAAGAAGGATGACAGTCAAGGATTATGCCTTGAAATTCCATCAGTTATCTCAGTATGCTCCGGAGTTGGTGTCTAGCATGAGAGCTAAAATGAGAAAGTTTGCTTCTATGTTATCCTAAGACTTGATTTTGGAGAGTAAGGATGCCTTATTGATCAAGGAATGGATATTTCTCGATTTGTGGTTTATATGTAGAAATGGTGGAAAGTGGTCTAAAAATAAGTAGGGAATTTTGGGTCCTACTCGATGGCTAGTGACCCTTACCTAAAGTCATTGGGTGACCGATGTTTTTAGGGTAGCGATGGCTCTAGGGAACATGGTATCCAATCTTAAGCTAGTAGGGCCCAATCAGCTCTATCATGTCCTCTCTGTAGATTATACGATCAAATGCATCATGGTTTTTATGATAAGGAGAGGTACAGGTACTTCAAGTGTGGCCAGCCAAGGCATATACTTAGAAATAGTCCTGTGGGTAAGGATGCTTCTGGGGCGAAAAAAGTTCTTGTTATCTCTTCATAAGCTCCTATACCAAAGGATGCCCCATCTGGCTTCGGCACTGCTTGGAACTATCTCTATGCTCTTACTACCCATCAGGAGTTTGAGGCATTTCCTGATGTTGTTACTGGTATATTGAAACTCTTTTCCCATGATGTGTACAATTTACTTGATCCGGGTTCCACTCTTTTTTATGTGATCCTATTTGTCATTGTGCATTTTGGTTTTAGTTTCGAGTATATTTCAAACCCCTTTTTTGTTTCTACCCTCGTGGGTGACTCTATGGTGGCTAAAAGGGTCTATAGGGGTTGTGTGGTATCAGTGGGTAGTAAAGAGAATTTGGTGGATCTATTTAAATTAGACATGATTGATTTCGATGTCATATTAGGGATGGACTAGTTGCATTCATGCTATGCTTCCTTAGATTGTCGGACCCATAAGGTCAACTTTAATTTTTCTAATTAATAGGTTATTGAGTGGGAAGGTAGTTCCCTAGTGCCTAAGGAAAGGTTTATCTCATATCTTTGGGCCCAGATGTTAGTTTTTAAGGGATACCTCTATCACTTAGTGCATGTTAAAGATTTTATATCTAAAGGACCTTCTTCGTAAAGTATCCCTACGATCTGCGAATTTGTCGAGGTGTTCCCTGAAGATCTTCCTAATATTCCTCCTGATAGAGAGATTGATTTTGGGATTGACTTTGTTCAGGACACTCATCCTCTTTATATCCCAGCTTACAGAATGGCTCCAGCTGAGTTGAATGAACTGAAGAAGTAGTTGAAAAATCTGCAAGATAAAGGTTTTTTCCTTTCTAGTGTGTCCCCATGGGGTGCACCTGTTCTGTTCGTGCTTAAGAAGAATGGTTCCCTTCGGATGTGTATTGATTACCGGCAGCTAAAAAAGGTGATAGTAAAGAATAAGTACCCTCTTCTAAGGATAAGTGATTTATTTTATCAGCTTCAGGGTGCTAAGTCTTTCTCTAAGATCGATCTTTGGTCTGGTTATAATCAGTTAAATATTAGGGAAGTGGATATCCCTAAGACTAACTTTTGTACCTGATATGGGCATTTTAAGGTCTTGGTCATGTCTTTTAGGTTAACCAATGCTCCAGAAGCATTTATGAATTCGATAAATAGGGTCTTTCGTCAGTTTCTGGATTTGTTCATCATCATATTTATAGATGATATTCTGTTATACTCTAAGAGTAAAGAGGACCATGCTGATCACCTCCGCATATTATTGCAGACCTTGAAAAATCAATATTTATATGCCAAATTTTAGAAATATGAGTTCTGGTTGGACATTATGACTTATCAAGGTCACGTTGTGTCTAGTGAAAGGATCATGGTGGATCCACAGAAAGTTGCAGTGGTTAGGTAATAGCCTAGGCTCATGACTAAAATTAAAATCCAAAGCTTTTTGGGTTTATCCTGTTATTACAGAAGGTTTGTAGAAAGTTTCTTTTCTATTGCGGCCCCTTTGACTAAATTGACTCAGAAGAAGGTGAAATTCTCATGGTCTGATACTTGCAAGGGTAATTTTGAGAAGCTGAAGGAGAAGTTAACTTTAGCACCGATGTTGACTCTGTCTCGGGCACTGATGGATTTATGGTTTATTGTAATACTTCCCGTATGGGACTTGGTTATATATTGATGCATCATGGTAGGGTGTGGCTTATTCTTCTAGGAAGTTGAAAGTCCATAAGAAGAATTATCCAATTCATGATTTTGAGTTGTTGGTTGTGGTGTTTGTATTGAATATTTGGCGTCACTATTAGTATGGAGTCCATATAGACAGATTTTCTGATCATAAGAGCCTGCAATATGTGTTCAACTAGAAGAAGTTGAATCTCAGGCAAAGGAGATGGCTAGAGTTGCTGAAAGACAATGACATGAGTTTCCATTACCACCCAGGTAAAGCTAATATGGTTCCTGATCTCTTAGCAGGTTATCCATAAGGAGTCTAGATCATATGGATGAGGATAAGCGAGAATTGATAAAAGATATTTACCATTTGGCTAACCTTGGAGTTTGTCTCTTGGACTCTAAAGGTGGTGGTGTGCTTGTACAAAAGATGGCACAATCATCTCTTGGTACTGAAATAAAGGAGAAGTAAGTACAAGATCCTGTCTTAATGAAGATTAAGAAAGATCTAGGACAATAAAAGGTTATAACTTTTGAAATTAGTGGCGATGGTATCCTGAGGTACCAAGGCCGATTATGTGTTCCCTATGTAGATGGGTTTGGAGAGGATCTTGGCTGAGGCTTATAAATTATGCTATGCCATTCATCCTGGTTCGAAGAAGATGTATCATGATCTTAAGGAGATTTATTAGTGGAACAATATGAAGTGGGATGTAGCCAGTTTTATGGCTAAATGCATGATATGTCAACAAGTGAAAGCTGAGCACTTGCGGCCCAAACGATTATATCAAGAAATTGAGTTGCATGTGTGGAAGTGGGAAGCGATTAATATGGATTTCGTTACTTTCTTTCTCGATCTCAAAATAAGTTTGATTTTATTTGAGTCATCGTGGATAAGATGACTAAGTCTGCTTACTTTTTGTCAGTAAGGACGAATTTCTCTTCTGAGAATAATGCCAAGTTGTTTATTGAGGAAATTATAAAGTTGTATGGGGCGCCTGTTTCTATCATGTCAGATTGTGGTACTCAATTCTCATCACACTTTTGGCATTTGTTTCAAAGAGGTTTGGGAACTAAAGTGAGCCTTAGTACTCTTTCCACCCACAATCGGATGGATAAACAAAAAGGACTATTTAGATATTGAAAGATATGCTTAAAGCTTATGTGATTGACTATGGTGGTAGTTGGGTTGATCATTTTCCTCTTATAGAGTTTGCATATAATAATAGCTACCACTCTAGTATTGGGATAGCCTCTTTTAAGGCTTTGTACGGTAGGAGGTGTAGATCTCCTATTGGGTGGTTTAAAATTGGTTAAAATAAGTTATTTGGCCCTGACTTGATTTACCAAGTCATGGAGAAGATAAAGGTGATTCAGGATAGGCTTAATCCTATCCAAAGTCACCAAAAGTCCTACACAAATGTGAGTTATAGAGAGTTAGAGTTTGAGGTTGGCGATTGGGTGTTCTTGAAGGTGTTTCCTATGAAGGGAGTGACGTAATTTGGGAAGAAGGGAAATCTCAGTCCCTAATATGTCGGGCCATAATTAGTCTCAAAGAGGGTTGGTAATATTACATATGAGTTGGAGTTGCCTCCTAGTTTGAGTTACATTCACGCAGTGTTCCACATGTCGATGTTAAGAAAGTGTATAGGCGATCCATCGCTGATTGTGCCTATCAAGGATATTGGTATTTCAGATTCCTTGTCATATGAGGAAGTCCAGGTTGAGATGTTGGATCGACAAGTTCGTTGGCTACGAACAAAGGGTGTAGCTTTGGTAAAGGTTCTATGAAGGAACCACAAGGTTGAAGAGGCTACTTGGAACACCAAAGAAGACATAAAGTCCAAGTATCCATTCTTGTTTTCTGTTTTGAAAAAGTGTGCTTGAGGTATGTGTATTCCTTAATGTTTTGTTTTTTTGTCTTTGTTAAAGAAAATTATGATTTCTATAGTATCTTTGTTTTCTGCCTTTGTTAAGGTACGAGTAGAGGTATATGGAGTCAAACTGTGTTAGCAATTGCCATGACCCATCATTCGAGGATGAATGATCCAAGTGGAGGAGTATTGAAATGCCCCAAATTTTGGCCCTTGAAAATCTCTTGGGCTTTGAGATCACTACCTCGATAACAACTCACCCTACAGTTGTAAGGTGTCTTGACGAGTCAGGTGACCCTAGTCATAAGGTGTCCAGTAAGTTTGGCCTAAGACACTGTTTTCATTACGACTTAAAGTCACAAGTTGTAAAGACTCATAACAAGTCATAGTAATCAAATCATAGAATGTCCAGTGTTCACCCAATTGGGTTTTTATCTGAATACGATTTGGACCCTATGAGTCGTAAGGTTACATAATGATTCAGTTGACTGAGTCACAAGGACAACAGTGGGTGGGGGTCCGGGAGATTATTTTGGTTACGACTCGTGGTGATGAGTCGTAAGGTGTGGTTACAAGTTGATAGGTGACTCTTAGCCAAGGGCAACACTTTTTCAGCTTTTAAGCTGAGGGCTCTTTAGATATTTCCCATTTTAAACCTTTAGACCCCACAACTTAAAAGCATCCTTGGGACTTCATTAGTCTATTATTCTTTATCACATACTTCCAAAATACTCTCTAAAATTTTTTATTCAAGTTAAAGCTAGGGTTCCAAGAGAGGTGGTCATCTAGGGTTCCAAGGGTTTTTCTTCCCCAAACTTCTTGGTATTTGAGGCATGTTACTCTTCCCCTATACTTGTATTTTTCTTGATGGAATAGGTGGATAATGTTTACATGGTTTTAATGTTAGGATTTGAACCATGGGTTGAGGGTTTTGAATGTAAATTATTTAAATGCTTCTTCTATGATATTTATGAATTGTTTTACTTAAACTGATGGTTGGTAAATACTGTAGGGTACATGGGGATGGTGGGTGTACATGGGTACAATGGAATCCCTAAATTGGTATGGACAATGGGGGTACAAAAAGATCCCTAAATTAATTGATTTGGTGTGAAAATTGGTAAGAACCTCAATCCACTTGCATAATTGGTTTTAGAGTATATATTATCACTCTATTTGATTTATTTATTGACATTAATGCATGCCTTAATTGGTTAATAAGACGATAATGGTCTTGAAAATCTTGTGGGGTACAAGGGAATCCATTAAGTTATTTTTATAATGGAGTCTGCTGGGTACATAGGAATCCCTAAGTGTTGCCTTAATGACATTGCTTGCAATCTATAGTTGGTATGAAGACACCACTTAATAATTGACTCCTGGAATTGGTGGTTGGGTTATGTGATAAATGTTTTAATTGGGAAATAATAAGGGTTGTGTTAGCTAGCCGTGAAGGTGTGAGTCCGAAGGACTAATACTGGAAACTTGTGTTTGCCGACATGAACGTTGGTCTTGATGACCAAGTGCTTGTGGGATACAAGGGAATCCCCCAAGCGCACATACGTGTATATGTATCATGGAGGGTGAAGGGGACAAGAGAATTACCAGTCATCTATAATATCTCCGGTTTATGTGGCTAACACGTACTGGGGCCTATCCAGGGGGTAACACTGGATCTGTATAGCCCTGTGGGTGGATTTATGACGGTAATGCTTCACAACCCAGGTTAAGGTTTTCAAGTTGATGCTAAGCCTTGTTCCCTATCTCAACATATGATATTATGTATACATATATGTACTTCATATAATATGATGTATTGGATGTTGTACTGATTTTGAACTGTTATCATGGCATTATTTTGTTCCTCTACCCCTGAGTTACATGTTATCACTCCAACCACTAACCATCTTCGAATGCGGTATCCTCACCCGATGCAGGAACTGACCATACTTCCATATCTCCTGATCAGTAACTTGGATTCGGGATCAGCTAGTGAGTCAGATTGAAGCAGTGAACTTTCATACTTCGGAAGACCCCATTTCATGATTATGGTTTCTTTTACATTTTGACTATTTCTTTGTATTTGGTTTTTGGCTACTATCGAGGGCATGTCCCAATATTTTCTTAGTATTCAGTTTTGTTTCATTATTTAGAAGGCTTTATTTGGACTACTGTGGTTATTGAGTGGTGTCGATCAGTCGTTTGGCCGATCATCGGTGATCGGTTATAGACATACATTAAAACTTTCTTAAGCTATTACATGTTATTTTGTTATATGTTCGGAATTCATCCGACTTTGGGGTATGTGGTGTTTGGGTTGGTTAGGTACAGGGAGATATCTCCGATCCACACGGGACTTGAGATACACGACACGGCCAGACCTGGTTTGGGTTGTGTCAATTGGTGAAGACCCAACCTCAATTCACTGTTATACTCCATCCATTGATAAACCTTGAATTTTTTATTATGGTGAGTAGGCAGTACTCAATATACTAGTATATAAGTATATTCTTTAGCCAATAAGATGAGACTTACCATTGAGCCATGATGCGAAGCCAACTAACAAATCTTTCTTGAATTCTTAGATATATATATATATATATATATATATATATATATATGTATATATAGTAGGAAGTACTCAATATACTAGTATATAAGTATATTCTTTGGCCAATAAGATGAGACTTACAATTGAGCCATGATGCGAAGCCAACTAACAAATCTTGCTTGAATTCTTAGATATATGTATATGTATATGTATATGTATATGTATATGTATATGTATATGTATATGTATCATACATATGTATCAGAGATTCTCTCCCATGATTTACTCTCTTAAATAAATCCAATTTTGTTCCTTACTTATTTAACTAATCGACTGGAATGTATCAAAGACGTTATGTATCAAGACTTAAAATATGTATCACGAAATGAGATTCATGAGATTTTATGTAATTATACAAAGTTGTGATAAAAATGTTAGTAGCTCCTGAACTTATGGGATTTGTATAAGTTACCCTTTCTTATTTTTTTATGTTCATATATACACTACTTCATGCATAAATGACAACACAAATTGTAAATAGAAGTAAATTAAATACATTATTACTAAAAGAAATTTGTTTTATTTTTAGTTAAGTAGCAAATTTGAATGCAATAGCAATTAGTAGAGATCTCTCAACAATCAATGATTTTTTTCTTTCAATTCGATTTATCGATTAATTCAATTTTTGCACACCCTGAACGCAATGTGCCATTTTTTCATAATTTTGGTCTTTTAAGTACTGAGCCCACGTAATTTCCCCTATTCACTATTTCCTAGGTCCAAAGGATCTAGCTCAATCATGTCAAAACCGACCCATCGCGCCCGTCCTAACGGCAGATCTAGATGTACTAGATAGGTATGCCCATGCTTTGCATGGGCCTAACGCGTAATTTTATTATGAGTGCAAGCCTTGTGATATTTGAAGAGGATGACAAAACCAACTTGGAAACCAACTTTTTCCTGATGTACTCTCAAATTCTTACTAATAAGTAATGCCTGCAAATACTTTAATTGATATAAAAATAAAGTAATATCTATAAAAATTTGCAAGAAGAAGAACTGAAATGCAGGGATGGTCATATTATGTTCTTTCATGGACAGTATACACATGCTTATAGAAAATGTTCTTTCATTGACCAAAGGGTGTGCAATAACACCCAAACCAGACACAATGTGAACAAATTGACCATTTGAAATTCTCTAAGATCCCTACTGTTGATCCCAACCAACAGTTGCAGTGATTTTCCCGTCAGGACAGATTGAGGTTCCAGTTATGCTAGGTCTCTCCAAAGCAATTTCTTTTCTGATCAAACAAGAACCCTGGTTTACAGAAAATGTAAAAGTTACATTCCCCAGATAATAAACCTGCAAATAAATAACTACATAAAATACATAAGAAAAGCTTTACACAACTAATAACTATTGTAATAGCTGCAATCTGTAGAAATATCTTTACTAAGTATGGATAATGTTTGTCCTTGACAGTGTACACTGCAATAGGGAAAATACACATACTCACATCTTAAACACAATATCATAAAAGATGACCAACTTGTCGATGAATATTAATAATGAGGTTCAAACATCATAGCAAAATTTTCCTCACAACATTAAGGCATGAACATCTCAAAATTAGTTTCATTCAGCTTCAAATCAGTCATCAATCAAGACGTTTAGTAATAGCTTCTTGATATAGGAGGGGTTTATGTAAAAAATAGATGAACATCAACAGCACCATCCAACAATAGCATATCTTGCAATTAGAGATTAAGTTGGAGTTACCGCAAAATGGTCCAATGCAAACATCAAAATTTTCTCATCAGCAGCTCCAGAAAGACCACCTTTGCATGATCCATCTATACATAAGCTTAATACTATAGGAAAAAAACAAGATGACTTTTACCTGTTGTGTGAAAATAGAATAGAAAAGGTGCATTAAGAAAAGTTCTATGTATGGTAGAATAATGTTCCTGGTTCTGGGTGAAACTTGACTGAAGTCAATGGGACTTCCGGATTACGTAAGTCCCACCAAGGAATGGATCCATCTTCGTACCTGTAGGCATATGTATTTGAATCTAGTTTGGTAAGTCAAGCACCATATAATTTTTTAACAAAAAATCTATCAAAGAAACTATCCCAGTTATATCACGTCCCTAATCCGATTGGAAGCGAAAGAGTAGCATGATCACATTTTTTTTATGTGAAAATGTGATGAATCATCATTTTTAAAGCATTGTACTGTAATCTCAATATGAAAATTTAAATTATCATGCTGTTAAGAACTGAAGATCCTTGTATCACTTTTTATTCCAGTTAATTTTTTTTTACAACAGGGACAACACTCCATACGTGATTTTATATACTGAAGTAATTAAATATAAGAACACTGAACGTTGGTGGTAATACCAATATGATGTTAGACATTGTAAGACAGAGTACTACTGTTAGCGAAGGACATGGTCAATAGAACCTGGTTCGCTGCATAGGGAATGTGGCGTGGGATCCACTGAAAAACTGGAAGTAAAGACATAAAAAACAATGAAAAGTTAGAGATGTGTATGTGTTTGTTTTCAAACTTAAAAGACACAACTACAGACATGTGAGAACAAAATCCATCATGAAACTGTTAAAAAGGCAGAAAAACTAACAAGTATTCAACAAATTCACATTACCAAGAAACAATGACATAGATTAAGAGAAATAGAAGAAACCTCATAAAACTCATAAATACAACACCATATAGCAATTGAAATGATATTGATAACGTAGTGAGAGAATGGGATTGGTACCTTTCTATATTGGAAAAACATACAAACGAAAGTGGAGTAAAGTTATAGTAACAATAAGTGTTTAATAATCTTGTGGTGAATAACCTAAATTTTGTAGTAAATCCGCAACATTCATGCTCTGAAATATGTGGTATTAATAGGACCAAAAATGCTTGTAAAAAAAGATATCATTTAGTAATTTCTCAATTAAGGTAAAGAAAAAGGTACACCTTTTCAGCCTTTTTGTGAGCCTCATATGCTTTGGCGTGGTTTCCGTCATTAAAAGCACGTAGATCAAAAGCTTGTACAGCTAGCTTTGTTGACCATAGTCAAAGGTTGATCATTGTTTTTGTTTTATATCATGGTATTGGGACATCATAGGCAACAACAGTTATATCTTCTCCACCAACCCATTCCTTCCTCCTGTCAGCTACTTCAATGATCTTCCCATAGAATTTTATATGATATGAAATATCATTTCAGACAATTTCCCATGGATTTTCCATCTGAGAAATAATAGTGTTATCACTTTGGAGAATAGCAAAGAATGTATAAAAATCTATTGAAATATAAGAAACCTGCAGTTAGTAGTATCAAGATCCCCGAACAATTTTACTAAGTGTTTGAAATTTTCAAAAGCACGAAAGATCAACATTTCATACCTCAAGTTAATTTTCAGCAACTTTCTCCTGTCTATCTTTTGTAATAAGCAATTTGAAAAATCCATATATCTAAGTCTGTAACCCCATACAGGGTAGTTTAACGTCACCATTGAGTCTAGAAAGCAAGAAAAAAGTCTTCTTAAGCCTCCATTCCCTAAAGCCGCATCTAGTTCCTATCAGTCATTACACTAACCATCTTAATCTAATTACAATATACTACTATACCGAGCATGTCACACATTAATGGTGATTTTTATATCGAACATCAAATGACATAATTACCGTGAGATAGACATAAGTGGAAGGCATACATCCTCTATATGACTAATATGACAATGTCAATAAGGTAGTTTTAATATGCAAACATATGTCCTGAAAAGCTTCTGCTCTAGACTTCCAACTGTTCCATATGTATTACTTATGGATTACTAATTGAACATTCTCTTGGCCAGAACCAAGACTCATAACTTAATTCTGACCTCCAGTTATCAACTTAGCTTTATTTATTTTACACCTGCTAATAATCCTGGCCAGGATTTAGCATGTATTCAACCTAAAAATGAAGCTCTATAGCTTCTCTAACTGCTCAGGATGTAGTAAACTCGAGACCACCACTTCAATGTAAAATTTTGTCTGTTAAATGTCAATATCTTATTAAAGAGTGTTCATAACCTTTAGAAGCTTTCTATAGCCACTTATAATGCATAATAGGAAACCTCTAGTTGTAGTTTTCTATTGACACAAAAAAGCTCATTAGAAATTCATCACAAGATAAGAACAAGTTAAAATCATCAATCTGTAAGCCATCAAAACCCCAAAGAAGAAACTCCTTGGCCAAAAAGATAGGTATATACAATATTCTGCAATGACCGAGTATTGGGTGCTCCAGAAGTAAGTGCTAGCAGCTGATTAGCTCCTTTCTTAATATGGACATAAATACCTTCTTTTGCAGGGCCACCAATGGTGCCATCCTAGAACAAAAATTACTAATATATTACGAGAACTTCACAAAAGCAACTATAAGAAAACCACATGATATACCGTTGACAGCCATCTAAAGTTGTCATATCCTCTACCAGCTTTAGTCAAATTTCTGCAATCATATGTTATTTTTCGAATGAGTAAACTATGAACCTACACAGTAATCTCAGTAAGAGGTGGCAATACAAGAGTCCCCGACTTGATAAGTTGAGATTTAGTACATTGGAGCATAAACACCCCTATCATATATTTCAAAATTTTGAATTGTTCGTTAGCTTTATCTGCATCAGGGACTGCTCAGCGGAGCCATATTAGAGAAAAAATAGGTGAGTCCATTGCTGTTGTGATATCATGAAAACAAGTAACATATGGCCATAAAATTCGGGAAGTAAAGAGACACTCCTACATAATTCAATGCAGACTTGCGAAGTGGATTCGATCTTGTAAAGTGAATTCTGAAGTCACACATAAGATCTAAGGCAAAATTTTCGTAGCATTTTCATGTTTGAAGAATTACTATAAATTTTCACAATATCCTTGTTAGACTCTAGACTTGATTCATAGTTAAAAGTCTCCCATTTATAAAAATTAAAAGGACTAATATATGTCTCAATAACCTAACTTACATTATGTTCCAAAAGAGTTACAGGAGAAGTTTCCTTTTAACTGGACAAACAAATTCCAAAAAAGTCGTGGGCTTTTTCCGTGGGATGTGGAGAAAGAAGAGGGATAATAAAGAACTCTTTTTCTTAGAAATATAAAAATGTATGTTGCTTGTCACTAACACTTTTCTTTTTTTCCCAACCACTGCTACCAAATTCATAGCCTCTTCTTTTCTGGTAATCACAATATATTGTTAGACATGTAGAGAGAAAGAGAGAAGAGACATTGGCATGATGTAAGGGTCTGCGTATTTTTCAATCAGATGATTCCACAATGCACTATGTTCAATCAATAGTTTGAAACACATTTATTTTGAGCAGGAAAATGGTTTATATCCTTTACACATCCATTTAGTAGAGCGTTAAGATATGGAAACTTGGCTTAATTCAATCCAAAAAGTTAGCTCATGGGGGGAGGATTGTCCAAATCTCAGTAAGCAAACCACCAATCTATTCCCCAACCAAAGTGGAATTCTAACCTACTCTAAACACTAATATAGGTAGGCTGCTAAAGTCGTGGTCACTATCAAAAGGTAAAATCAGTCCATAAAGCAGAACATATCAAAACAAAGATCAATGGTCATTGAAAGACCAAAGTGAATTGGTTGTAGATTTTTCTCCAAATGCTAAAAATAGCATAAACAAAAATACGAAAACCACACAAGATTCTCAAAATACATATGAAAAGAAGATAAACCATAGCAAAGTTGTCCAAATAAGGCCAAAAAATCATTAAGTTGCCTAAGAACTTCACCAAAAAATAAACACAGTCCAACATCTCCAATATAGTTGACAGGAATTGGACGTCATTTCATTTATTATACATCCATTGAGTGAAAAAGATATACAGATAGAATAAGCAAACAAAAAATTCTCATCTTCACCTCGAATGTTGCTAATGGGACAAACACAGAAAGAAGTGTGAACCTGACATGATTTAATTATCAGTCTAGTCTACAGAATGGAATTAAAAGCAAAAACAACTAACAAGAGCAGTATCTATTTTATTTGCTCTATGGAGTCGGAGCAATTACATTTAAACCATTTGCAGCAGCAAGAGAACAAACTGGAGGCTCTTCTTAAAAAGACTGATACTTTTTACTTTTCATTCTTGACGGACTTTGATCATGCCATGTTGCAAGCGATGGAATTGGTCCTCTGGCCACAATAGCACGACATCTTGTTGTTGAGTTATGTTTATATCATATTCCAAATTTATCAAGGCATTCGGTACAGGAACTATTTCTCCATTAGTTGTGAGATTCTCCATACCAACATAAAGTTGACCATTAGAGAATTTCAAAAAGAAAATCTTTCATTGCAGCTTCAAGAGACTGCTATAACAACGTACTTGAATCAATGGCCGAATTCAGGAAGTTCGATAAATTATTTAGTTTGTATAGTCATTTGATGTAAAGGCAATAAAGATACATTAATCAGTCAGGATTTAACCGTCAGTCTAGTCTACAGAATGGAATTAAAAGCAAAAACAACTAACAAAGGCAATATCTATTTTATTTGCTCTATGGAGTCGGAACAATTACCTTTACACCATTTGTAATAGCAAGAGAACAAACTGGAGGCTCACTTCTGGAAAAAGACTAATACTTTTTACTTTTCCTTCTTTACAGACTTTGATCATGCTATGTTGCAAGTGATAGACTTGCTCATGTGGCCACAATAACAAGACATCTTGTTGTTGAGTTTCCTTTACATCATATACCAAATTTATCAAGGCATTCGGTATAGGAATTATTTCTCCATCTGTTGTGAGATTCCCCATACTAACATTAAGTTGACCTTTGGAACATTTCAGAAAGAAAATATTTCATTACAACTTTAAGAGACTGCTACAACAACGTAATTGAATCAATTGCCAAATTCAAGAAGTATGAAAAATTATTTAATTTCTATAATCATTTGATGTAAAGAAAACAAAGATACATTAACCAAATGTTCATAAAAGGAGTAGCCTCCTATGAGGCCTAATAAATTTGTAGGCATGCTTCCAATGGACTCCTCAATTGTTAGTTCTTGACCATTATAAACCCGATAAAGGTCCCTAGTTGGTAGACTAGCTTTACTTTCATACTCTTCTCCAACTCCAACATTTCATCGTCAGATACACCTTTACACAATGTAGACAAAACTTCAGGGAAATTTATGCCTATCCATTCAAAGCGTCAAATAGTTTACTCCCTCTATTTCAATTTATTTTGTCTTACTTTTTTTGGTTCATTTCAAAACGAATATCTCTATTCTTTTATGGCAGATCTTTAATTTTAATTTCTTATGTAGCATGTCTAAGACCACAAGATTAAACCATATTTTGATGCCTTCTATATATTTTAAATTTAAGTCATTGAAAAGTCTGATCTGATTTCTTAAACTCATTCTGCGCCAATTCTAGTTAGTTTTACACTGGGTATGCAACAGAAAACCAGCAGACAAATCCAACAAAATAGTATGGATATGAGGCAAGTAGAGGAGAAAATCAAAAGAGAGAGAGAGAGCAAAATTTGCACAAGCTTCCTTTTATTGATATGCAAAATGAAGGATTTCCAAACTCTTGCCTATATAGTAATCACAAATCCTTCCAAGCACATGCCTAGGACTAAATATTATGGCTGAAATATCAGTTGACAAACATGCTAAATGTCAACCATAGGAGGTCGAACACCTAATCACATAGCAGGTTTCCATAGTTTATCTCTCGATAAGACGATAACATTGTTTTAAACCAAAAACTTGTCTACCAATCTATCATTAGGAAAAGTCTTACTCTAGACTCAAATAAAACAAAATAAAATCCTAGATTCGATAATAAAATCCACTCCTGAGAAAGGATGATGGATAAGAAAAATCAAGAGGACCTCTATTATGACTGGCATCTAGTTGTTGATATAGAGAATATGATAAACTTTATCTTTGACCAAAAGGCTTGTCATGGCAAAGAAATTCAATGCATCTGATTTAGTTCCTGATTCGCCCTCTCTTTCCTAGTGTAGAAGTACACATTGATGATATTAAGTAAACCTATTTGACCAACAGAACTCATTTTTCACAGAAAAAAACTCTATCTCAAGTAGAATAATAGTAAATTATCTTATGAAAAATCAAGAAGATTGAAAAGATCATCAATGACTTCTTATTAACCATATTCAGTTCTTTACTCTAATACCATAATCATTTTACCTTACCAATAACAACACATCCAGTTAAATACAAAATTCTAGTATTACATCATTTTAACATGTAAAATATAATTCTAATATTGCTCTATGTCATCAAATAAGTAGTTTTGTGTTTGAATAAAATTTTATGAAAATTCTCTAATTCAAATACTGAAGAGAAGGTGCAAAGTTACCTTGATTGTTCATAATCTTTTCACATGCGGCGAAGTTCTTCATAACAATTGATTGGAAGAAAGATAAAGATTAAAGAATAAATGCAACTGAAATATTCACCAGGCAGTTTCTGAAACCAACGAAGTTCATAAAAATAGAATCTTGGAAACTAAAATTGAAGCAAAAATGCACAAACATTTGAAGGAATCTAGAAGTAATGAGTATAAAATCAGTGAAAGAAAGAAATGAAAAGGAAAACTTACCAAAAATAACAATAGAATACCGAATCTGTTAATTTTGTTAGCGTCAACCACTGTAAATTAACTCAAAAAATAAGTTAGCAAGTGTCGAAAATCACAAATTAATATCCAAGAACAGAGAGAAAGAAACAAAAACGATAAACTTAGTGCAAGATAAAAATAGAAAAAGAATAGAGAGGAGATGGGCTTACGGAGCTTTACTTGATGAGAATTCCTCATTATTGTTTGACAAGGAGAGTTATGCTTTCAATGTATGAATTGGAAGATGTCTGTTGCAACTCCCAAGCCCCAACCCCACCCGAATACACACATAAAAAAGGGAGAAAGAAATTTAAAACAACAGAAAGTGCGCGGGACCAAAATTTGGGTTTGGAATTGAATTCCTCATTTCTACCTTCGGATAAATCTTGAACCTACATAACTTTCCTTCTTAGTCAATAATCTGTTAGGGTAGATAGGTAACAGCTTGACCCTGTAATCATGGCATAAGACTATATAGAATTTTTTTTATATGGCCAGTTCAAAGAAAAGCAGAAAATATGTGTGGACATATTGACCACAGAACCATAAGAGTTGTCTAAAAACATTATCTTATAAGCAAGTGTAATTACTTTTCTAGCAATTATTTCAGGCATAAAAAATTTAGATGTAAGCCCCAATTTCTGATGTAGAAGTTTGTTTTAACATATAAGAAGTCAAAATATGGGAAAACTGATGTGCTTGAACCAACTCTTTAACAACATGTGCAGAAGATTACCGAAATTTCCATGTCAACTTGAGGTATCATTATTCCTTAGAATTATCACTTATTAGGCTGACAATATAACAACAGTAAAGAAAATTGATCAAGAAACATATTTTTTGTGTGTATCTTGCAAATTTATGATACTTCACCTGAGGTAGTGGTATGGTCAGCGTATACTTCACCCTCCCCAGACCCCACTATGTAAGAATACACTGGATATGTTATTGTGATCTTACAGATTTATGATCAAGAAACAGCTATATTTATGTGTGAATCTCACCTGAAATTGCACCATGTAGAATGTAGAAAAGTGGATGAAAAGTAAAAAGAACTCATCCAAACTAATAGCTGAAATTTCAAAATAGGAGGTTAGTTAGCTCATTAATAGTAAATTGGACAATGTTCAAAAGGAAGTTAAATCACGTGGATGGCTCCGATTAAAGAGAATGAAGGGTTAGGATCCCATAAGTAAACAACTATGAATACAATCATACATCAAAATTCCGGTATGGGAGCAGGTGAAAAATTGGAATTTCCTTAACCCTCTCTCATGATTGTCTCGCTCTGACTTCTCTTCTCTCTCACACACACTATCAAATTCTTTACTAATTACCAATTTATCAAATTTTTATTTCCCTAAATAAATGAGCTAATCAGTTCGAGCTATAGATCATATTGAAAGCTGCATTCTTATTCCCATTTCAAGTATCTTAGTGATGACCTTATTACTGGGAGTTGGTGCTGGACCTTTTTGATTTCAATCAACATTCCTGATTGTTGTTGGTTGTTATATTCCATTATTTTACTGACTTGAGCTTTTGTGTTTCTACAAAATTGAATCAAATTATTGTTGGGTTAGGAGTAAATTATTATCGAATTGAGTGGTCGACTTGTTAATTACATAGCGAGTTCACTACACATGATTTGAGATAGAAATACTAAAACTGTTTGAAGCATATCGAAGATCAAAATTCATGACACATACTATATAAAAGTCTTTGTATTATGCAATAACATAATAAACTTGAAATAAAGAATCCATTTTTATTCCTAGATAATCGGGAACTGCAAAACCTCCCGCTTTGTATACACGTAATGCTCTCCATAGAACAAGCCAATCTGCAAACCCCAAAACCCTAATTTTCCTATCACCAACCTCCTCGGCTTCAATTGATCAAAAGCATTACAGCTCCAACACAGACTAATCACAGACAACGACGCTGACAACGCAGACACCACCACAAACAACACGAAACTGAACGACACCCTTGAACCAATAATTGGAAAGTTTTTATGGTTTAATTAGGAAAAAAAATCTTACATCGCAGCCATAACAAAGGAAAACACCAACATGAGGAAGAATGATAGCAAAGATGACTTCAAGAAATGTTGATTCTTCTAGATATATGGAAAAAAGTGAAATAGTATATCGATTGTTTGTGTGAACTATGAGAGATATGAATTGTTCTAGAGCTAGAGAGGTAGGATTTTTGCTAGTGTGAAATTACGTTGCTGCCGTTGGTCGTCCCTTACTCCCATTTCTATATAGTAGTAAAAAATTCTTTCTAAAGAATAAAACCCTCAAGAACGCTGACAATTGTTTATAATACTGTCTGTGGCTTGTCTGAAGGGTTTGCTTGAAATCATGGCGGCTGGATCTGATCCGCTTCTTTCATGGGAGGTTTAAACTTCAAAATCCACGGTTGGTCATTTTTTCTTTCTCATATTTATAATTTTTCTTACTACTTTGTGACTCTAATTTGGGCACAAGTCATAACGCTGACAATATCATTCTGAACCTTTTCTTTTTGATTTTTTAACGTATATGTACAATGCAAGTTACATATGTTTCGTGATTTATTGTATTGAATTGTTTTTTTTTTTTGGCAAATTGAGAAGCTCTGTGAGACATTAAAAGATGGCTTTTTGAACTCCTTAGTCAAAATGCATCTTTTGATAATGAAACTTATTAATTTGAGAACACCAAATTTCATATGTGAAAGTTGTAAACGCGTAGGGACTCTTGAGCGGTAGAAAAGTAACACAAACACCTTATAATGCTTGTTTTGTTTTGATATCAACGAAAAAGAGGTAAGTGTGACAAAGAAAGAGAGAGTTTCAGTGAAAAAATACCGGGAAGGGTGGATGGAATGAGAGAGAGAAAGGAAAGGGGAATGAAGACATGGTGGTGATAGTGGTGGCAGAGAGTTGAATGGAAGGGTGATTGGTGGTGGGGGAATAGTGGCAGAGTGTGAAAGAGAAATGAAAAAAAAAAAAAAAAGTTACTCCAAAAGGAAGGAGAAGGATCAAATTTACCCTTAACTATATAAAAGATGTATATTTGCCCTTTGTTTAAAATATATATGACTTAATTGTGGGAGATATGACATCATCAGGTGCTAAGCTTCCACCATTTGAAAAATAAGGGTATATCTAGCTCAATTGGGTAACACCGAGGGCACATTTGGCTTCAATTATTATTGGAGTGTAAAGTTGTATCATCACACGCAGTTTAGTGGTAGAGTTGACCTTTTGCCTTTCGAGAAATTAACTCTGGAATTAAACGAAGATAATTAATCGTAATTTGGTTGAAATGTGATAATTGTTAATTTTATTAGTTCATGTTTGGTTAGATTTTTTAGTTAAGCTGGTTTTTATTTAACGTAGAATTTATATTATTATAAATATGGGTGTTACAACATCTTTTATTAACGAAGTTAATAAGTGAGACTAAGTTGAGATAAGAGTTTATGAGTAAAAAAGCCTATACCTCGTTCTTTCTCTAGATTAGTTAAAATATTTACGTAGTCATTGTTGCATCTTTCAGTCGTGGTAAGCTACTTTTTGTGATATTTGATTTCTTTCAGGTTTGCATCATTGGTGTAAGTGGTATGGGAAGAGTGGGAAAGACTACTTGGGTAAAGATTCTGAATAATGAGCTCCAAATGGCTGATTAGTCAACTTCTAAACTGCAAGAAGCAATGTGAGGCAAATGAAAACAGACATCAAAATAAAGGTGTACACATTGGATGTGAATGAATCTTGGCAATGGTTTGTGTGATAAAGCATATTCAACCTTTCACAAAGGAAATTGCAAGAGAGAGTGATGGTTTACCTTTAGCAACTACTGTTTCAGTTAGAGACGAATCCAAGATTTAAATTTGATGTGTTCAACATTTAGAGTTCTCAGAAACGAAGCTAAGACCAGTCAGTACAGTTTGTGTTGTACGAAGAAAAATATAGTACCTAATTCTATTCAAAAAGTTTAGAATGGATCAAATAAGATTTTGAAATAATCTCTTTTTTTGGTAAAAAAGATTTTTATTTATATTACAGTACAAGGATTACAGAGACAGAACTTGTGGCGGTACCACTACAGACTCTGAAGACTGTACAACCTGAGCATCTCTACTAGAACTAATATAATACGGGTAAGGGGCTGCTTCACTCTCCTAACACTTGGGACTCCATTCTTATCCGAACGAAAAATCACTAAAAGTGACGGTGGAGGTTCCCAAAGCAGTACAGTAGTAGAGACATTATTATTACAAACACTCCTAGCTGGTCCGTCAGCTAACTTGTTCTGTTCCCTGTAGATATGATGTATTTTAAGACGACCTAGCCTGTGGAGAAGGAACCTGCAATCAGAGATAACATTTGAGTTAGAGCATGTTGCATTAATTAACAAGTTAGCTAGCTGCTGTGAGTCGGTACTGATTTCCAACGGGGAGTGGATATGCTGATAAGCTAGCTAAAGACCTAGTATGACTGCATGGGCTCATCCCAATCTTTAAGGAAGAGATCGAATCACTAAAAGTGACGGTGAAGGCTCCCAAAGCAGTACAGTAGTAGAGACATTATTATTACAAACACTCCTAGCTAGTCCGTCGGCTAACTTATTCTGTTTCTGTAGATATGATGTATTTTTAGGACGACCCAGTCTGTGAAGAAGGAACCTGCAATCTGAGATAACATTTGAGTTAGAGCATGTTGCATTAATTAACAAGATTTTGAAATAATCAAAATAGAAGATGAAAAAATATACATGCATATATATATATTACACACAAAATGAGGTAAGTCTTGCTTCACTCATTTCTCAAGAATATAGCAATTGCAAAAGTAGTGCTTCTTATATCATTTATATAATTTGAAACTCTCTTGTTGGCAATATTCTTTTTCTTATGTTCCTTCCTATATGTTTATTTTGTCCAAAGTACTTATTTTGTTATAAAAGGAATCATTCTTCTCCCATCTGCGCTAGAAGAAGAGGCTCCACAATTCTATAAAACCTATTAAAGATTATCTTGGAATTCTGCATTAATAAAGAAGGAAAATGGAGCATTAAAATATAAAGATATTATAACACTCAAGGGTGTAACCTAGTGGTTTAATGAAGTTGAGTTGAACATCATAAGGTCTTAGGTTCAATTTCCAATAGAGACAAACACTAGGTGATTTTTCCTATCTGTTCTAGCCTTAGTGGACAGAGTTACCTGATATTTGTTGTTGGTAAGAGGCGGTAGGTATTCCATGGAATTAGTCGAAGTGTGCACAAGCTGGTTGGAACACGACGATTATCAAAAAAATATGAAGTTATTGTGCGCAAGTTGGTTCGGACACCACGATTATAAAAAAAAATACATAGTTATTGTGATAAGTATTTATCCTGCAGCTTTGCTTCGTCATTGTTAAATACTTCTTTTTTGTCATAACCATTCGATTTCAAAGTGTTCTCTACCGAGAGTGCCTCCATTCAAGGACTCGAATATGAGATCTCTTGGTAGAAGTGGATGGATCAACTAATATTTTTTTAAGTTTATAGTAGAAAATAATGGTTGTCTAAAGTCGTTCTTAGAATAAAAGGAATTACTCTTCTCTCACCAGAGCTGTGATCAAAGAGGCTCCGCAATGATAATTTAAAATTGATTAATGATTTCTTAAGTAGTGCATTAAACAAAGAAGAAGCTGTTAATTAAGCTTCACTTGATCATCTTCGAAAGCATTATTAGCATTCTCATAAACATTTGATTACCTCAAGAATAATATAAGGCGGTGAACTTTTATCAAACTTCTACACAGACATGCAATAACATTTTATGGCAAAAATAAAATAAAATGATTGTTTAAATCTAATATATTTGAGCTTTTTTTAAAACAAACTATTTTCTTTATTTTGTAGTTTGGTGAAGTTGTCAAGTCCATATGTAGGGGCGAGTTGAAAAATGGAGAAGCTAACAAAACTCAAAGATGCTATCAAGAAGAAGGTGGAAGGAGCTGAGAGAGAAGGCTATACACCAAAACTAGATGTTCTTAATGACTCAGGGATGTTCAGAAACCGGAGAATGAATGAAAGTCTATGCAAGAAAAAATTTCAGCGATGAAGAAGCTTGCATAGAAATGTTGTCCAAATTGCAACCTTCACTTGGAAGTCTCCACTCAAGCACAAAACATGTGAGGTCAACTTTTCAAGCTTATAGATATTAGAGAAAGCTTTGAATCCAATTTGGTGGTAGAAATTACCAGTTGGAAAAAGTTGAGTTCCTCCTATGAGCATAAATAAAAGGCAAGTTAGTAGCAACAAGGAATCTCAACAAAATCCTAGAAGATGGTAAGGTATTGTCGGAATTAAACCAAGACTAGCAATCCTGAAATGATTAGTATTTGGTAGTTGCTAAGTTGAAAAGGTTGAGATTCTGAGCAAATGATTATAGCTTCCATTTCCTTCTCTCTAGTTTTGCTAAATTTCTTTTATATAACCATTGTTGCATTGGTTGCTTGTGGATAATTTATTTTTGGGCTATTTTATTCCTTTCAGGCATATGTGAGGAGTGGGAAAGACTACTTTTGTGTAGAATCTGAACAATGCGTCTAGCTAGAAACTATCTTTTGGCATTGTGGTGTATGGGAGGAGTGGGAAAAACTACTTTGGTGAATAATCTGAACAATGTGTCTAGCTCCAAATTGTCTTGTGGCATGGGTTATAGTGTCCAACAAATCTGAGGTTATTTAATCTGACTGCAACTGATATGGAGGAGAGCCAACATTGTCCTCGAATTTTCTAGCTTTGAAATGTTAAATATGTTGGAGCTTAAAATAATAAGCATATGGCCCTGAGAAAGAACAGGCTGACTCTTCTTGGACCAACTTCTTTTGATGAGGTGTCATCTTTGCATAATCTGACTTTTCTTTTTATTAAATTGGATGGCTCATCAATTTTTAATAGAGACCACACCTGGTTGACTAGATTGAAAAAGTTTCACATTGAAGTTGGGAAAGCTCCAATACCAGTAAAATTCAGGAAGTCAGCTAGGATAATATGTCTTCAATTGTAAAATTTTCAGTAAGGGAGAGCTCTCAGGCATATTGCAGTTAGCTTCAGATTTGTACTTTGGCAATTGCATTGGTCTCAAGACGTTGATTTCTTACAACAGTTTTGATGGATTAACAGCACTGCACGTTGGGAGTTGTTCTTGTGCTTTCGGGCCAGTGGAAGAAGGAAGTGGACAGTTTGATCTTTTCCCTAGATATCTCCGCCTCTACTCTGTATGTTTCTTAAAGAGTGTTTCTGATTTCAGTATCTTCTGGGTATAAGATTTTCTAAATTACACTGATGGGATATTAACTCTTTGTGATAGCTTAGCATGCCTTTTTGACGTTAGTTGAGCTCTTTTCGCACCCAAGCACTTGGAAGAAATTACAGTTAGCTATTGTGAACAGCTGGTAGGGTTGTTAGTGCAATGCGGCGACACTTATCAAGTCAGAAATTTAAAGAGTGCAGAAATTATGGTTGGAAGATTTATCAAAATTAGGAACCTTGGGGGAGCTACAGAGTATGTGGGAACACATGGAGGAACTTAGGTTAGAAGATCTTAATAAAACTAGGAATTTACCTCTCTCTATACAAACCTCCAAGAACATCTAAGTAGTAAGTGGAACATCATAATGGTGGAGTGTTATGACCTGAGATCAGATCTATTAGAATTTCACGACAACTTTAGCTCAAGCACTTTTTTGGGACAATTTTCGGGAGTTTTATATATGAAAATGGATCTAAACTATTACAAATTCTAAGGTAAAAAACAATAAAGAAAACTAAATTGATAGGTGCTCCATAAGTAGCTACAAATCTGCAGAGAAGGAGATGAGAAGAGAATTCAGAATTTAGGAGGGAAAAGATGAGATAGAGAAGAGGGAAAAATGAGGAAGGAGTGAACCACCAGATTTTCCAATGCGCTTCTCTATCTACGGTCGTATATTTATAATCACCAGGTGACGTGGCTTAATTGTGGCCCCTGCCCTTCATTAATCAACTTTTAATCTCAGCCCTTAGTTTCAAGCATCTGTTATTCTTGTGTGGTCAATTTCGAACCCCTGGATCATAACATGGAGCCAACTGGATTGGGATATGTGGGATGATGACAAGTTCAAGGCAAATTTAGAGCATTGCTTCCTACCATTTCTTGTTGGAAAAAATGTCACAAACACTGTGTCGTGGTAAGCCATTGCCTTGGAAGTGATTTTAGCTCGACTCCTGTGCAAATCCTTCTAGCCAGTCGCTCTCCAAGATTCCACAGCTACTTTCAAACACGTACACTTGTGGCTAGAAGTTTGGAGGTTTCCCAAACCAATTGCCTAAAATTGTCAAAGAATAAGAAGCCAAGATTATGGTAGAGAATTGATGAAGGGGGGGAGAGTATTTATTTCCTATATTTTCTTCTTGCATCTTTAGTTCTCAAATGATACTCCTTAAATAGGTATATCATTTACGTTTCATTCATCAAAAGAATGAATGAAGACAAACAGAGTTAATGTACATAAATTAATATTACTCTTAAATTAATGACAAGTCATAAAGGGTAGTAACTTTCAAGACTTCTGATTGTCTTTCATTCACAAAGTTACATCTAATCGTCATTTGAATGATGTATATTTATGAAGTAGTAACTCCCACATCCTATTAACTCTTATGACTTACAGATGTTGACATAAAGTTATTAGAGAGAGTTATGAGAGTTTTTAGTTTTTGTATTTATTAAGAAGGAATTATCCTTCAATCCCCCACTAATGCAAAGATAGAGAATAGAGTAATTTTGGGCAAAAGGAAGGAACATGTATTTAAGTGCCAATATCTTTTGATTTGAATTGACACATAGTGATATGAGGCAACAACAAATATCCAAAAAGTGAAGTACTCTTGAACTAGATGGACATAAGTTGAGACCTCCACAACACATATCATATCCTTGATTTTAAGCAACCTCCGCAATACTACAAAGTGTGTTTATGGTCATGCATACAAACCTTGGGTCTTATGAGTGCTCTAGAAAGATAACCCAAGTCTTTCATAAAAAGGTGACCAACCTTTTAAACTCACGTAGGTGATCCATCAAATCTATCTCATAAACCACTTTAAGGCTATGGATCATTAAGAGCAAAAATAAGCTTAACCTTATAATACACTACCTCACGCCATAGGGATAAGATATGTAGTGTTTATTGAAGGCCTATATGGCTTCGTTTGACCACAAATGGGTATCCACCATATTACCTCAATCCATGGGCTTTAGCCCTATCCCCCTCGATGATTCAAGGACCATTTTCCTTGTCAAACCCTTGGTCATAGGATCCGTCAAATTTCTTTCGGATCTTACATATTCCAAGGAAATAACACCATTGTTCAACAATTGTTTCACTACATCACGTTTGATGCGAATATGTCTCTTTTTACCATTGTATACACTATTTTTAGCAATCCCAATTGCCACCTGTGAGTCACAATGTAAAGAGATTGGTGACATTTGTCTTTCCTATAAAGGCACATCTGTCAAAAGATTTCTCAGCCACTCAGCTTTTTGCCCTGCCAACTCAAAAGCAATAAATTCAGATTTCATGGTAGAACGTGCTATATAAGTCTGCTTTAAAGACTTCCACGAAATAGCACCTGCAACTAAAGTAAACACATAGTCACTTGTTGAGCTAACTTCATCATTGTCAGTCACCCAATTTGCATCACAAAAACCTTCTAAAACAGCAAAAAATTTATTAAAATGCAAAAACCAATCCATAGTACCTCTCAAGTACCTTAACAAGCAATGAATAGCATGCCAATGTTCATTACTGGGACTATGAGTATATCTACTCAATCTACTAACAGCATAAGCTATATCAGGCCGAATAAAGTTCATGAGAAACATTACACTCCTAATTATTTTAGCATATTCAGTTTGAGAAACACTAGAATCTCTATTCTTTTTCAAGTGTATGCTAGAATTATAAGGAGTTCTCACTGAAACTACATCAAAACAATCAAACCTTTTCAACATCTTTTCAATATAATAAGACAGACACAAAGAGAAACCATTAACAGTTCTTTTGATTTTTATCCCTAAAATCACATCACCTTATCCAAGGTCTTTCATTTCAAATTTAAAAAATAAAAATTTCTTAGTCTCATTTACAATGTTCACATTATGGCTAAAAATTAACATGTCATCCACATATAAACATATAATCACACAATCCGATTCTATTATTTTAGAATAAACACAGGTACCACTAAACTGTGAATAGCAGCTAGAGCAATAAGAGTTCTAATGATTGCTATTTTATTTACAGGAGAATAAGTATCAAAATAAGCAATACCTTTCTTTTGGTTAAAACCCCTAATCACAAGTCTAACCGTATAATTATCAATTGTACCATCAGGCCTCAACTTCTTCTTAAATATCCACTTGCTGCTTATAGGTTTAAAACCTTTAGGCAAATCATACAAGTCCCACGTATAATTAGAGACTATAGAGTCTAATTCACTTTTAATAGCCTCTTTCGAAAATATTGCACCTATTGAACTCATTGCTTCATCAGAAGTTTTAGGGTCTTCTTCTATTAAGTAGATAGACACTAATTCCCCATTTAAAGTATCAATATCAAAACCCTCAGTTAGGAAGGTAGTGATAAAATCAGGACCAAAACTAGTCTCAATTCTACTTTTACTCTTTCTAAATTCATTTTCATGCTCATTAGCAATATCATCAGAAACAAGCATAATATAAGAGTTAATAGACATAGATACAAAAGTATTATTTTGCACATCACCAGGCACATCATTTTTCAAAGAAAAAACATGCTCAAAAGATTTTGCATCTCTAGATTCACAAGTAGAATAATCATTTAATGACATAAATCTATATGCAACACTATTTTGAGCATAATCAACAAAGACGGTATCAAAGGTCTTAGAACCTACATTTAATTATTTAAAATTAGGTAGATCAACCTTAGCCAAACACCCCCACACTTTCAGAAATTTCAAGTTAGGGACAAATCCTTTCTATAACTCATATGAGGTGTTATCTAACTTTGTATGAGGGACTCTATTAAGAATATAGCATGCAGACAAGACAGCTTCCCTCCCACATATAATCAGGTCTAAATCTCTTGATTTTTCTGTCTAATTAATTTTATACTTCTGTTTTGAATTTTAAAAATATGCTTTCAGCCTCATGTTTAGACTTAAGGAGATATACCTTAGTATACCTAGAAAAGTCATCAACAAAAGTAATGTAATACTTCTTTCCACCTTTACTAATGGTGTTCTTAAAATCTGCTAAGTCTAAATGTACTAGTTCAACCAATTCGCTCTTTCTACTAGTGACCTATTTAAAAGGTTTCTTAGCATGTTTTGCTTCTACACATACAGGACATTTAGAAATATCATCAATATTTACTGTAGGAATTAATCCCATTTTTTGAGTCTGTTAATAGAAGCAATATTAACATGACCTAATCTATCATGCCATTTGTGGATTCCTCAAAGTCATGAAATAACTTTTTGTTGGCGCATAAATGCCTTGAAACCCCTGTGTCTAATACTAGTCAGTCTTGTTAGACACCAGGTTCATCTCGATTACTACTGCCGCAATCATGTCATCATCCTCGGCAAGATAAATTTGGACATCATTTTGTCCTCCACTGTTTTGAGTTTTGCAAACTATCCCATATTTTTTTTAAGCAGATTTGTAAATAAAAAATAAATTAAATAAAGTATTAATCATATGACACAATAAATGCCCTCTAGCATTTACGTTATTCTTTTTAATCTTCTTTTTACCAAATTCATCAACAGTATTAGAACCAGTAATGATATTAGAACCATCAATATTAGAACCATCATTAAACAAAATATAATCAACTTCTAATTGTTCTAAGAAAATAAAAAATTTTTGTGACCGACTTTTAAAATTATTTTCGTCCAATGGCTCAATTTTTGACAAACCAGAAAAAGTTTTATTCAAAGAAATAGTCATTTATCAATATTGTATGTAAGAAAATCGCTTTCAAATTGTTGGAAAAAATGCTACAATATTGATATGAACATGAAATTAATGATAGTAAGAGAGTTATCACAAATACTGTGTCGTGGCAAGCCACTGCCTTGAAAGTAATTTCAGCCGACTCCGGTGCAAATCCTTCTAGCCAGTAGCTCCCCAAGGTTCCACAGCTACTTTCAAACACGTGCACTCGTGGCTGGAAGTTTGGAGGTTTCCCAAACCAATTACCCAAAATTGTCAAAGAATAAGAAGCCAAGATTATGGTAGAGAATTGATGAAGGGGGGAGAGTATTTATTTCCTATATTTTCTTCTTGCATCTTTAGTTCTCAAATGATACTTCTTAAATAGGTATATTATTTACGTTTCATTCATCAAAAGAATGAATGAAGACAAACAGAGTTAATGTACATAAATTAACATTACTCTTAAATTAATGACAAATCATAAAGGGTAGTAACTTTCAAGACTTCTGATTGTCTTTCATTCACAAAGTTACATTTAATCGTCATTTGAATGATGTATATTTATGAAGTAGTAACTCCCACATCCTATTAACTCTTATGACTTACAGATGTTGACATAAAGTTATTAGAGAGAGTAATGAGAGTTTTTAATCTTTGCATTAATTAAGAAGGAATTATCCTTCATTTCTCCATTGGTAGAAGGATCAGGATTATGGCTTTAAATAGATGTTCAGATTATTTTACAAGAAAGATAAACACAAGTCTACTGGTGTAGCTTTAACATATGGCCAAATTTCTAACACATTAAAAAGAAAAGGATAGTCATGAAATGGGGAACTTTTAAACTTAAGATATCTGAAAGTGATCATATAAATTTTATAAATATTTCTAATCCAATTATTTCATTTTTTCTCCTCACCTCCACTCTTTTGACTGAAGCCCCGATTCTTCCTATGAATAGGCTTGTCAGAGAAATCTGAATATTCAAGCAAGATTTGTTCGTTGGCTTCACATCATGGCTCACTTGTAAGTCCCAGCTTATTGGCCAAAGAATATACTTATATACTAGTATACTGACTACTGCCTACTCAATTCATGGTTTCTTTTTTCATTAAACTTTTTGATTAGTTCTTCACTTATCTCTGTTCTGTATACCATGCTATGGCATCTCCTTGTGGCAACTTAAACGTGATTTATTAATACCGGTTACTGGCAGTCTACTTAATTAAATTCTTTACCTCCCACAAATGATCATTCTATAAGGTTTTAGATCCACTCTTAGCTTTACCTTTTAAAACATACGCTTTTTAAAAAAGAGAGAGATAGAGGGTGTGTGGGGTATGCCGAAAGTTATTTCCTGATTTTTTATCTTTGTTAAAGATTGATGAAAACTAGCAATCCAAACAGTATCTTGATGGAACTTGTAAGTAGTAAGTATTGATAGTAATGCCCAAGTTTTGGTTAAAGCAATAATATGAAGTTGACTTAAGGAAAATTGTGAAATAATTACTTCCCTCCAAGAGTGAGCGAAGTCATTTTTACCCCTTCTGGTGGAAAATGTTGTTTTCCATCATACCAAGTACACCCTCAGAATATGCCTCTAGAACCAAGTTAATATTGTTAATAACGCTAGTATAAATGTTAACAGGTGTGTTGAGCTTCCCTTGTTGCTTCATTCAGGAGTGGACCAAGGATGGACTAAAAAAGCAGAGGAAGTCACTTTGTGTACCAGACGCAACGTTTTGAACTAAAGATAATCGGTGGAGTTCACTTGGATATATTCCCGGACCGATGTCTTGGGGTTTTTTTCTCTACCAATAACTGTTCTTTATTTGTACTATTCGTGCTTTCTAGTTCTAATTTTCTGATTGCTTGATTGTACTACCAATAATTTCGTGTTTCATTTGTGTTGTGTGATAATCTTGTATTGCTTTTGTGTTTTAAACGGTTTAGAGCATTCCTAAATTTTACATTCAAAATAAAGCACATGGTCTTGTTTTTTTATGTTTTTGATCTCATGATCAAGAATTTGAAATCTGAGAGAAGCAATTACACATTTGTGACCAAGGTTTCTCGAGCTTTATAAAGGTCCTTGGTAAACCACTGGGAATTTACCATACATGAAACTTTGACCGTTCTAATCGCGGTTTAACTGCTTTCCAGTTGTTGGATCTTCAATAGTTTGGAATGCTTCAAATTCTGGTTCCTGTCGTATGGCAGAAGTCAATTTTCCTGAAAATGTTTTCAGAAAATGACCTTCAGTTTGAAACTTCTTTTGGAAAATGATTTCCCGGTGTAAAGTATTTTTCAGAAAAACATTTATTATCAGTGTTGACAATATTATTAACAAATAAGATTATGTTTTGATGAAGATTTTTAAATATTTAAGATTGATAACAGTGTGTAAATGTTTTATAAAACCATGACTCAAATTTCAAAGCTTTTTTTTTTTTTTTTGGTTAAACAAAAGCTGGGATCTAGAATTAAACGAATGGCCAAATGGTCAGTTGCCAGAATTTCCCTTTGAGTTGCAATTTGGTTGTCAAGACACTTTGCTTTCTAAGAATTTTGTTTTCAGTTCATTGTCAAAAAAAAAGGAAAAAAGAACTTTGTTTTCAATTGCTTGATCAGCTTGTCAAACTTGAAACGTGCACAAGTAATCCACCCATCTAAAATATGCTTCGCAATCTGAGTTTCGTGCTTGTTAAAAGGCAGTGATAGAAAGCAAAAGATAATCTACGGTAAATACTTATTCATATCTTGTGCTTGTATCAAATCAATACTTTTTGCTTTAGCAATAAAAAATTAGGCTAAATACATTGATAATTCTTGAGCTTGTCTATAAATTTATTTGGACATTCAAACTGTGACTTGTGTGTTGAGCATTTGGATGCAAGACAGTATTTCTATTAGTTTTCAATTCAAATTTTGAAAAATAATTTAGGCATTCTTTTCCAAGTTCTCATTACGCTGATATATATTTCAGTTGAGGTTGATGTGTATAACTAAAAAGATAACATCTTTTATGTGGTTAAATTAACCATCCTATAGATACAATGATACACGCATAAACAAATTTCTAAAATTTAAATCAAAAGTGTAATAGAAACACTTTATTATGTTTTCAAGTAATTGAAATAGATTATAGGTGAGTTTGTAAATGAAAATTACTAGCAAATTGAAAGGCATGTCCATGTATTAAGCCTAAAATTTGTATTGAAAAGATAAATTCATTAACCATGGTTAAGAAATAATAGTGTGAATGAAAGTCGCGTGCTCTGCATTATTAGTTTGATAGAAATATTTGGTAAAAACAAATTTCATAACAAGTGAAGAAGGGATTGGGATTTAACCTCTCGCACCACAAGAAAAAGTTCTTATGATAGTAATATCCTTATGAAAAGTTGAAATGACTCAAGTGAGTCCGGAGGTTAAAGGGTAGGTTTGTTTATTCAAAATTCCAAAGGGACATATAAAAATGAAAAATAAATAAATAAATAAAAACAGACAAGGTAAACATACCTTGTCCAGTAAAAGTTAAAAATGTTGATTTCATGATAAAATGTAAGGTAAAATAGCGATTTTACCTTACAAGGTAAATGAAGCTACTTACCTTATTTTTTGTTGAAAAAGTACAAGGTAAAACTGTAATTTTACCTTACAAGGTAAATGGAGTCACTTATCTTATTCTTTGACTGAAAAAGTGGACAAGGTAAATGGAGTTACTTATCTTATTCTTTGACTGAAAAAGTGGAGAATTAATTCCCCTAGAAAGGTAGTGTCTGCAAGACAGGACTTACCGCTGACAAGGGAGGGAATAAATTTCCTTTTGCTGGAGTCACTTACCTTATCCTTTGACTGAAAAAGTGGGGAATAAATTCTCCTAGAAAAGGAGTGTCTGCAAGACGGGACTTACTACTGACAAGGGAGAAAATAAATTTCCTTTTGCTGATTGATTGTACGTCAAGTATGGACTCTCACCTTATATGGTAGGATCTCATGTTCACCTCATAAGGTAGGATCTCATGTTCACCTTGTAAGGAAGGATTTCATGTTTGCCTTGTACCAGCTTCAAAATTTACGGTGTAATATAAAGAGTGTGAGTGTAGGTTTCTTTCATTTGCATCAAATTTTTTTTTTTAAAAGTTCATAACTCAAAATATTTGTTGAACCTTATTCATTTCTTACTTTAAAATGAATGATAATTGTTTTGGTCTCTTTTTTAATTTTGAAGGATTTGGAAAAAATTATTTTTTACTTTTTAAACTATTTCGAAACCTTAAAGAAAAGTTCGAAATAATTTAAAAAATTACAGAGTCGCCACTTGATTTTTGAGAAAATATCAAGAAAAAGCTAAAAATATTATTTAAAAGATTCAAAACAGAGAAAATCTTTTAAGTTTAGAAATTCTGAGTAAGTGGTTCCTATTAATACTCTTGGAAGGTTGTTAAGGCACCAAGAGTATCCGCTAACTTGTGGTTATCCGGATTATTTACAAAATAACTTTTTTGACTAACTTTACAAAGGAAAATTGATTTTTAAAAAGAAAATGATTTAGAAAAATTGTCTTTAAGATTTATGAAAAACAAATATTGATGACTTAGCGGGGATTTTAACTAAGTCTAAGAAAACTAAGAACAATTAGCATATAAAGGGAAAAGAGGGAGACTAAATGACTTAGGCCTAAATCATAAACCCTGTCATAAGCTAATTTAGGCTTTTGACCCATCTTCACCTGTCCTAATCTAAATACTTGGGTTTTTGGCTCATAACTTGTCCTAAGCTAGTTTTCGGACCTTGAAGGTCAAAAAATCCGCTTCACCTGTATTAAAATTACAACTTTGACTTCAAGACCCAAATAAATGAACAAATAGATAAATAAATAAAGAATAAGACAATAATAAAAATCGAGACTTTTCAAGTCTCTTAGCGACTTCATCAATGAGTTTTGACTCATTTTTTTTTCTTCTATCATCTTCTTACATCCGCACATCATACAATCAACTTTGGATTTAAAACTTCAAACTTGACTCGGAGAGATGGGACTCATAGGCCCGTTACGAAATGCAAGAGAAAAGGAGTCCATTTGTACTCAAAAATAAATTCATGATAAAGAAATAGTAAGCTATGATATCAAAGCAAGCCAAATTATTCAACGAAAAAGAAATCAACACATCTCCTAAACAATCTTACAAAAAAATTGAATCTAGCACAATATATTAACTTGCTCTTGAAAAGAATACATGAATCCACAAGCATAGTTGCTTAAAATTTGGACAAATAGATTAACACATATTTACTCCAAATACTATGATATCATAAAGTTTAAGGCATGTGTTCATTAAGCAAAGAAAAAAAGAATGAGCAAGAGATGAGGAAATCTTTCATAGCACCTCAAATATGAAATATAGGACATACTAATGCAACAATATTTTTTAATACAAAGTGGATCAATCAACATATCTATAGCTTAGAAGAAAAAAAATCACTATAGCATGTGAATAACAAGGGGACGTCTAAATGAATAAAATCACTTTCAGAAATAAACCAATAAGCAAAGTGAAGCAAATAACATATATTAAGCATATTTGAGAAATGATATTCGAAGACAAGATAGAAGAAATAGTAAAAGATTAATTCTAAGAAAAAGTGCCCAATTATACCAACTCCTATTTTAGTTCTACACCATTTCAACAAAACTTATAGGGAAAAGTCATCATTTCCACCCCAAACTATACACGAAAAATCTAGATCACACCTAAACTATCGTAGTAACCTATTACACACATAGACTATAAAAAAGTGGAACTATTACCTCCCCGCGATACTCATTCTAAGGCGCGTTTCTTACACTTATTTTAAGTGCGTCCAGCCTTTTGAATAACAAAAATAAATGGCTAAAAATATTAAAAATACAACACTTTTAATTTCCAGCAGATCTATTGAACCTTAATTCCTATTTAAGCCAACTTGGGGCTCCAAACTGAGAACCCTAATTCCCAAATTTGTCTTTCAAAATCAAAATTGAAGATCATTTGTTTGAAGAATTAGTAACTAAATGTTAATAAAATTAAAATTTTTCAATTGAAAAAATATTAATAAAATTAAGTTTTTTAATTTATTCATCTTAATATGTGGGTTCCGCCTTCTTCAATTGCTGCTTCTTCACCAAAATCACCAATAAACACCACCATTGACACCATCATCATCAAACTCAAATTTTCATCACAATAATTTTAAGAATCCATCATAGATTTCATTATCCGAATCATAATACAACCATAAGTATCACAAACAACCACCATAAATTCATTATCCACTACTAAAATTGTCACCGAAATCACAATCTCACCATTGTTAACATCCAAAGTTACAAAATCCACCACAAATTTGCACCTGCAGCACTACTAAATTCTAAAGACGCCTTACAATTGGCAATGAAACTTCCCCTTTCCCTTTTGTCTTCCTCTTTCCGCACCTGTCACTACAAAATTTCATCTTTCAACACATAAGCCACTTCTCCAAAATATACAAACAGTTGATGCACCACAAGATACACATAAGGATAAAACAATACCCCAGATGCACTAACCACAGTAATCAAGATCACTACATCAATGATAACAGAATGAGACTGTTCGCAATCACTGGATGACATTTTCTTATTCAAAAAAGGGTTAGTTGAATTCTTGATTTTTGGGTCTTTCGGAGGAATTGAGGTATGTAAAAAATCATTGGGGTTGAAAAGTTCAAGATTGTACCTGGGAATATAAAAAAATTCAGTCTTGAATGAGATTTTTAGAAAATCAGATTGATTAATCTTCAAAAATTCAATAAAGATATTGGTAACTGTCGGTGGATATTGAAATATTAATGGTTAGTCAAATTGGGAAATTTGAAGTAATTTGGAAGGAAGAAAAGTGATAAATGAGAATAAGCTTATGAAAAACTGGTGTAAATTGAATTTATGGCTGGCTATATGGAGATTGAAGTGTGTTAAATTCCTTCACATGAATGGTGGACTTCATACACTCCAAATTTATGGGTTTTTTTTCCTTCTATTTGGGTCAGGTCGGGTTAGAATGGGTTAAAATAGATGGTTCAGGTTAGATTTAATTAATAAAATAGAATAATTAATTTAGTCACGTGGCACCACCAGAGGGCGAGTAGAGCACACTCCACTCATTAAACTTGGGCATGGGTGTCACGAGGAGGTAATAGTATCACTTTTTTATAGTTTAGGTATGTAATAGGTTACTATGATAGTTTAGGTGTGACCTAAACTTTTTGTATATAGTTTGAGGTGGAAACGATGACTTTTTCCAAATATATAATCCTAACAACTTTCCAATCTAAATAAGAGAAAATCAAAGACAATTTTGGCCACGAAAATGAGTAACTCACTACTTCAAATTGAAAAATAATTTCGCGGACCCTTAACAATAGTAACATTCCTTTTCGACATAAAGGAAACAACTTTACATACTAAAAGCAAATACATCCACCAATAACGAATTTAAACAAAGCATGAGCATGCATTTTAAGCAAAGGTCAGGGAATTTAACTATTAACTATTAACTTTACACATAATAATCAAAGAATAAAGCCAAAAGGCGAAACAATCAATATTAACTATTCTTTTCAACCTAAAGAAAATAAATTTACATGCTAAAAACAAACATATCTGCCAACAATGAATTTAAACAAAGCATGAGTACATATTTTAAGCAAAGATCAAAACTTTATCCATAATAACCAAAGAATAAAGTTAAAAGGCGAAACAATCAATATTAAATATTCTTTTCAAACATAAAGGAAACAATTTTACATGCTAAAAACAAACATATCTGCCAAAAATGAATTTAAACAAAGCATGAGTACATATTTTAAGCAAAGATCAAAACTTTATCCACAATAATCAAAGAATAAAGTCAAAAGGCGAAACAATCAATATTAACTATTCTTTTCAAACATAAAGATAATAAATTTACATGCTAAAAAACAAACATATACGCCAACAATGAATTTAAACAAAGCATGACTATATATTTTAAGCAAAGATCAAAACTTTATCCATAATAATCAAAGAATAAAGTCAAAAAAACGTTCAACTATTGCTAGCTCATTATCATGAATATGAAAATAGCCATAATATTGATACCATAACGTCCTATGGCCTTCAAGACCGTCAACAACAAATAATTCCAGCAAATAAAATTACAACTACGAACTATGAAGAAGAAAAAGATAAAAGAAAACGATAATAAAACTAAAAAGGGAAAAAGGTGTGTTTACCTTTTTTGAGGAAGCAAAACAGAACTACAAGCTTTCTTCAGAGTCTTGATCACCACTGAAAAGCGTTAAACTCGAGAACTTCGATTAGCCCATGAATTTCACGAAAAAGAAAAATTTTTACTAAAATAAAAAAAAAACTCTTATTTGCTCAAAGCTTTTTTTTTTCAACCTTAAGACTTATCTTTCTACCAAAACAGTGGTAGTATTTATAGAAAAGGATGAGGATTCAATTCTTTTCATTCACCAATGTGAAAGAAAGAATTTAGAGGTGTTTTTTTAAATTTAAAATTGAAGATAAGGTAAGGTGAAAGATAAAGTGAGGAAAATTGTACAATGTAGTACAATTTTTGAATTTTAAAATTTAAAAAAGGACAAGATTGAAGGAAAATTGTACAATGTAGTACTATTTTTGAATTTCAAAATTTGAATTTGAAAAAGGGACAAGGTTGAGAGAAAATTGTACAACTGAGAATAATTTTTGAATTTCAAAATTGAAAAAAGAACAAGGTTGAGGAAAAATTGTACAATGTAGTACTATTTGTGAATTTCAAAATTTAAATTTGAAAAAACGACAAGATTGGGGGCAAATTGTACAATTGAGTACAATTTTTGAATTTCAAAATTGGAAAAAGGACAAGGTTGAGGAAAAATTATACAATGTAGTACTATTTTTGAATTTCAAAATTTGAATTTGATTTTGGTGGGAATTAGATAGAACTTATGAGAGTTTTTGAGAATTTAAGGTTATTTAAAATATAACCTCAATTGGGACTTAAAATTTAGCCAAATATATTTAATTTTGACCAAATTAAAAATTAATTGGCCGATTGCATTGCAATTATGGCCAAATATAATAGATTGGCTAAATTGAATTAAAAATTCAATACGAACTAATACTTCTTTTAATCCTGAGCTTCTTGATTTAATAAAATTAAATAAATATTTTTTTTAAATAGATTAATTTTGACAACAAATTTTATTTGGATCAAGACTTTATACGTGTAGATTAATTTTGAAGCTTAATCAGTAATAGTTCAATTTTGATAAAAGTGTTCATTTTAGTAACAAAATTTATACAATTTCGCATATGTAAATACGAAAACGTATAATCGCCAATTAAATGACAAAATTAACCCAAATAAATATTTTAGAGCGCATTTTTCTGGATGAAATAAATATTTTAATTTTATTAAAAATTAAAGAAACCCAGGATTAAATTTAGTCGTGGAGGGCAAAAATTAGGTGTCAACAGCTTCTCCCTCCCTTTGGGTAGGGTGTATGCAAGTAACCCTGGGCAAAGGGAGTTTGACATTCCTAATTTTTATCCAACCACAAATTTGTTTCTGAAAAAGATTAATTTTTGCACGAGTTTCATGGAGTTATGGCCGGACCCCGGTATCAGATTTTTCATATATCTCAAGTTACATGAGAATTCAGGCAACTTGTAGTTTATAAAGCTTGACTTAAAGCATAATTTTCAAAGAAATCACAAGCTATCTCGATTTTAAATTTTAGTGAAATCAGAAAGCTAGGGAGTAAGCGGATTAGGGAGAGGTTGGAATGCAGTCGATTTTTCCACAAAGAGCCCAGCCTACATATCCTCGAGAATCAGGAAATCAAACTGCTTGTAGTTTGACTTGATCGATAGAAAAGATAGTTTTTTTATTTTAGATAGTCTTTAGCTCGGAATGAGTGACAAGTTGTTCGAGTTATGAAAAAAAGTCTTGTAACCTATTAACCATGAATGTGGGATCCTTTACATCTATCGATAAGAATTTACCTAGACATAATTTCTATATTTCTATGTGTCCTATCCCTCGATTTAAGGAAAGAGAAGGTTACCCTCGGCATGAGTGTAGAAATATCCTAAAGGTGAAGATGAAACAGAATATCCCAAAGTACCCATATGCCTTCTAATAGGGGTATGGTTTGAGGATGGTGATAATCATCCTTTAGCTCACGTCCAAAGAGTTTGACGTCCCTCTCTAGATACGTCCCATTTTACTGCTAAGAAAAAGTTCCACGTTGTGCGACATCCTTTTTGGAGTTGTCCACACCTATGGTTTGGACTTGAGAATTTCATCCTTTCGGATGTTCTCGACAACATCTCAAACAAAATGATTAGTAATAAATATAGTATTACACTGACGTAACTTGGTGCAAACCTGTTTGAACATACTGTGTTGAGATAGTTGATGGATCAATTCACACAACCTGTTCTAAAATATTATGCCACTTTGAACGGGGTGCCAACCCAACATGTACCATTAAAAGATGAATGATTTATCTTGAATTTAACATGCCACTTTAAATGGAGTGACGATCCAACGTGTCTCATTGAAAGACGAATGACCCATTTTGAATGTAACATGCCACTTTGAATGGAGTGACGGTCAAACGTGTCTCATTGAAAGACAGACAAACCAATTTAAATATAACATGCCACTTTGAACGGAGTGAAGGTCCAACGTGTCTCATTGAAGGGCGGACGACTCAATTTGAATGTAACATGTCACTTTGAACAGAGTGACGGTCTAACGTGTCTCATTGGAGGGTGGACGACCTAATTAAAATGTAATATGCCACTTTAAATGGAGTGACGGTCCAACGTGTCTCATTGAAGAGTGGACAACCCAATTTAAATATAACATGCCACTTTGAACAGAGTTACGGTCCAACATGTCTCATTGAAGGGCGGACGACCTAATTTAATGTAACATTCCACTTTGAATGGAGTGAAGGTCTAAAGGCGACTCAATTTAAATGTAACATGCCACCTTGAACGGAGTGACGGTCCAACGTGTCTCATTGAAGGGCGGATGACCCAATTTAAATGTAACATGCCACTTTGAATAGAGTGAAGGTCTAATGTGTCTATTAATCACCTGCACTAAACTTATTAGTATCAAATGCAATATAAGAGCAATTGTACATACCTACTTTAGTTCGCCACACTGACGGAGGTGAAAATTCATAATGTAGTAACATAGTATGTTGAAGGAGATGCCAATCCATATAATAACGTGTCATTCTAAAGAAAGTGACCATCTAATAACATAATAACATGTCACTCTAAAGTAGGTGACGATCCATAACATAATAATATGTCACTCCGAAGGAGGTGACGGTTCATAACATAATAATATGTCACTCTGAAGGAGGTGATGTTTCATAACATGATAACATGTCACGCTGAAGGAGGTGGCAGTCCATATAATAACATATTATTATGAATGAGGTGATGGTCCATAGCATAATAATATATCACTCTCAAGGAAGTGATTGTCCATAACATAATAATAGATCACTCTGAAGGAGGTGACTCCATAACATAAATAATATGTCATGCTGAAGGAGGCGATGGTCCATAACATAGTAATATATCACTCTAAGGAAGGTGACAATCCATAACATAATAATATGTTACTCTAAAGGAGGTGACGATCCATAATATTATAACATGTCACACTTAAGAAGGCGACGGTCGGTCCATAACATAATAACATGTCACTCTGAAGAAGGTGACGATCCAAACATAATAACATATCATACTGAAAGAGGTGACAGTCCATAGCATAATAACATGTCACTCTGAAAGAGGTGATGATCCAAACATAATAACATGTCACGTTGAAGGAAGTGACAATCCATAACAAAATAACATGTCACTCTGAGGAAAGTGACGATCCATAACATAATAACATATCACTCTAAAGGGGGTGACGATCCATAATATAACAACATGTAACATATTATCTCAAATAAGGAAATGATCTGATGCACCCACTTAAAGGGTGAAAAATCCAAATATAATAAGTTGTCCTTTTAAAAAGGGGATGTACCAAATATAATAAAATGTGTCACCTCGAATAAAGTGATTATTGGGTATTCCCTTTTTAAATGGTGGATAACCAAAGTATAATAAGATAGGGCGGAAATCTATTATGTCCTCTTGAAAGGGTGGATAACCCAAATATACTAAGATACATCACCTTGAATGGGGTGACATTCTGAGGCAGTCTTGCAAAACATCACTCATGATGATCTGGATATAATATTTTAAATGATATCCTCATATCTTAATCGTTATGCCCGATCATTTTTCTACAAAATTAAAGAAAGTGTTAGAGATCATAACGAAGTAAAAGAAACATAAATCAAGAGAAAATGGGAGAAGAGAAGAAGTCAAAATTATTTTTAATGGTGGATTAGTAATGCTCTTTGTCATGCTTAACATTGTCAACATTGTGACTTCACCGTTCCTGCATCCAAAGAAAAATTATTAGTTTTGAGAGACTGATTGTGTTGGTTTTTGCTTGCTCCCCTAGTGCTCTTTGTTGATCATGGATTTGCAAGCTTGAAGCGCAGTCTCTGTAGATTTTGTTGAGGATATTCCTCAAAAATTCTGCCCCAGTTTATAAAATAGAAACTCTTGAATTTCCTTGTAACTTATGACAATATGGAATTTTTTTAGATCTCTTTAAAAATTCTGCCCTGATCTTGAGTTCTTTCTGATGTAATGTAGCTTGAAATTTAAGAAATTCTCAAAAAATATGCCCTGATCTCAGCTTTAGCAACGTCTAGTGTCTAACTTTGTAGCAAATGTCAAGTTCTTGTGAAATTTTTTAGATCTACTAAAAAATTTCTACCCCAATTATATGTTTCAACGTTATCTCCATGTAACTTGCAAGAAGATCCTCTTAAAGAATTTTTGAGATCTTCTCAAAAATTTTCCCCAGTTTGTATGAAAATCCTATGGGGAATATGATCAAGTCAATATGGTGCTCATGTATTCCATTGAGGTAAGGATCATACCAAACATAGTTTCACCATAAGATGGAAAAATAAATTTTTGAAGGGATTGACCGAAGACAACATAGGCTGCCTGCATATTCCATTCTTGAAAATTCAGGTTAAACATAGTTCATATAAAATAAAAAGAGAGATTTAATATTTTTGATAATGTGACCGAATCCAACACAGGCCGCCTACGTATTCCACTAGGAAAATAAGGTCGAATGTAGTTCATTACGACTAGAAAGTATGATTACATGGAAATCACAAAGTATAACTACAAGGAAATCAAACCATAAAGTATTAATACAAGGAAATAAACACGAGAAAGTATGATTACTAAAAAACAAAACAATAACTTTAAGATAGAAGAACGCCAAAAGTGCGCCTTGGAGGGAACTTCATTCTTCGTTGCAACTGATGATTCCTATGACTACTTCTTGTGATTAGGTAGTGGATTGTTGTGGACATTGACTGGAGCTTCTGCAAGTGTTATCACCTTTTTGTTAATCAAATCTTTTATTTTATGCTTAAGAGATACATTTTTCGGTATCATGTCCAATGACTTCAGAGTGGTAAGCACATCGCTTGTTTGGATCATACCAATTAACAGAATTGTTCACAGTCCCTGCTTCCACTAGATGAAGTAGTTTTGCTACTTTCAACCTTTCAAAAAGTTGATTAAGAGATTCTGCCAATGGCGTAAAAATTATAGGAGGCTTCCTTTCATAATTAGCACGGGGAGCATTATTTTGATAGTTTTGTGGTGGAGGATGAACATGATATGTTGCTTGTGCATTAAAGATCAGATAGTGATCATGTCGAGCATTGGGTTGTATCGTGGGGATTGCTTATAGTTGAATGAACCTCCCCGAGTCATTACTCCAATCACTTTTTTTCCTTTTTCTTTCCACTTCCAAAAGAGCCAGTCTGGAAACTCATATGAGTGGATTGCAGCTCCATTAAATTAATTATCTTCTCTGTGTTGAGGTCATCTTCAATCATTTTTGCAGTTTTGACAATTTCAGTAAATGACTTTTCAGCCATCGTCACCATGCGATTGAAATACTTGGGACTTAGTGTATGAATGAAGTAACTGATCATTTCAACTTCCTCCATAGGAGGATGGACCCTAGTTTTCTCTTCTCTCCATCATATGGCATATTCATGAAAGCCCTCATTTGTTTTCTATCTTAGCTTTGTGATAGAGATCCTGTCAGGAATAATGTCGACGTGAAACTTGTAATGATCCACAAAATCATTTGCCAAGTCATCCCATGTGTGCCACTTAGTCATATCTTGCTTAGCATACCATTCCGGGGCCTTTCCACTCAAACTTTGACTAAATAGCTTAACTCGTATTCCCTCATTTTTTTTCACACCAATTAACTTCTCACACTAAGTTGTCAAATGAAAAAAGGGATTTCCAAACCTATCAAACTTTTTAAATTTTGGGATCTTGCAACTAGGAGGCAACTCTATCTCGAGAAATGCACACAACTTTCATACTTCACACTTTGATTACTTCCAAGCCCTTTAAGGCTTCTCATTGCATCTTTTAAAGCCTTGGGCTTTTTATTCACATCTCATCAGTGCAAACCCTAGGATCATTTTCAACTTCAACATAATGATTAACATCTAGGCGGTATAACCCCTGAGTCTGTATCATCGGTAGAGTGGTAGCATAGGTGTACACTGGTGGAGTGTAATAGGACAGTGTTATGTTCTGAACCTTTGGAGGAGAAAATTCTTACACATAAGGAGCATTTTGAGGAGCATGAACATTTTGAGAAGTAGAAAAAGGTCCACCCAGATCAATTCCTTTCGATATCATAAACATAAGACCTTTTTGTCGAGCATCAACATGCAGTGTCATGTTTGGAAGAGTCTGAGAAGGAGTTCTTTGCATCAACATGAACCTTAGTTCGGCAATTTGTTTTTACAAACTAGCAATGACCTCTAGGGTTATTTCTCTTTCTATCGAGGGACCAGGTTCCAATGCCATAGACAAGGTGGGAACCCACTCAGATGAAGTGTTGATTAAACTAGGATCCTTAGTTGAATGATTCTTTCTGTTATTCCAAGTAAGAACTGATGAGTCGATAGTTACTCTCTTAACCTTAGACCGGTTAAAATACTAATGTTCTTCCGGTGATCACTTTACTTTTAGTCTTTGTGCAACAAGCAAGTTTGATTACCAACACAAATCATCCTCTTTTTAAAAGAAAAAGGAAAATACTCACAAAGTAAAATGTTAGTTCATATATTGTAATAATTGACCAAAGTAATGAGACAAATCAAACAAACATAGTCAAAGCAAATAAATAATTTTTAACGCGTCCTAATATACTTGGGACCTTTTAATCCAAATGTAAGCATAACGTCTGAAGGATATATGTGTCATTTATAAGATGTTTCATTGCCCCAAGATATTATAAAAACTTCATTAATAAATTTAATGGGGATACAAAATGAGGGAAAAGTGAAATACATGATATCAATTCCACACAGGGGAGCAAATCTAAACTAAGCCTCTTTGGAAGCCTTTGATCTTTGAACTTCTCAAAACGTCTGCATATACTTCCGATGGAGACCTTCTTTTGAATAAACAAAACTATCTAAATAAAATTCTAAAACCCAAGGGACAATGGTTTGTAATATCCGGTATTTTATCCATCAATTTAACACATAAAGAATGATCGTCTGTTATGACTCGTGGTCCAATAGATGTAAGGTAAGTTTTCTAATGGGCCCAATACCCCCTCGGGTATTCAGTCGTCCTAGTCTTATACCTAAAATAGGGTTTTGGTTTAGCTCTAGCTTGGGTGTCTAGAGTGGGTTTGGACACAGGTTCCCAAGTGAACAACTTAGATTTGAAAATACGAACAGCCTCCAACCGCCTAATGTGTCGGTAAATCATCGTATTCCCAACACTTGATTTGGAGTTGATCAACAAGGGTTGGGACATCCATGAAACCCTAAAAAAGTTTAATAATCATCAAGCGGGATTATGCCATGAAATGCAATAGTTAAATTTCGCAGAATTTAAAAATATAAACACATAAATAATTTAATAATTAGTCAAAGAAGCTAATTTAAATATTGGTTAGAACCTACTTAAAGTTCCCCAGGAAAGTCATCATTTCGTTTTGGCCCCTTTTTCAATTTTGAAGGATTTGGAAAATATTATTTTTTACTTTTTAAACTATTTCAAAACCTTAAAGAAAAGTTCAAAACAATTTAAGAAATTACAGAGTTGCCACTTGATTTTTGAGAAAATATCAAGAAAAAACTAAAAATATTACTTAAAAGATTCACAACAGAAAAAATCTTTTAAGTTTAGAAATTTTGAGTAAGCGGTTCCTATGAATACTCTTGGAAGGTTGTTAAGGCACCAAGAGTATCCGCTAACTTGCAGTTAACCGAACTATAAGAAAAAATGTCCAATTATATCAACTCCTATTTTAGTTCTACACCATTTCGACAAAACCTATAATCCTAACAACTTTTCAATCTAAATAATAGAAAATCAAAGACAATTTTGACCACAAAAATGAGTAACTCACTACTTCAATTTGAGAAACAATTTCACAGACCCTTAGCAATAGTAACATTCCTTTTCGGCATAAAGAAAACAACTTTACATACTAAAAGTAAATACATCCACAAATAATGAATTTAAACAAAGCATGAGCATGCATTTTAAGTAAAGATCAAAGAATTTAACTATTAACTATTAACTTTACCCATAATAATCAAAGAATAAAGCCAAAAGGCGAAACAATCTGTAATACTCCGATCGTTCCTTAAGCCTAAATTTGCCTTTTAAGTGAATATGGTTGACTTCCAAAGATATTGATGTTTATACCGTGTTGAGAAATTGGTTCCCATAAAGTATTTCTAGTTTCCTCTTTGTTCTTCATCCTAACTAGCAATATTCGAGAACGAATGTTTCCAAGAGGGAGATATTGAAATACCCCAATTATTTTTTAAACCTAAATTCACCTTTTTTCGATGTAGAGCATTGAATAAGCTTTCCATCAATACTAATTCGCCCAAATCTGACACTCGGGTGAAGAGTTAGAGCCATTTTAGTGAGACAGTGTGCCACCTGGCACTTTAGCGTGTCTTGAAGCCAGCCAAAATGACAATTTTTATTTTTTAGTGAGTCTCCGCGATATTCACTGCATCGCGCTAAGGTTCAATATTAGGATTGTCAAATTCTAGTGCACCAACGCGATTCCACCGCATCACGGTGCCCTTCCAGGTCACGACCAAGGTAGCAAATGTGACTTCACCGCATCGCGTTACTGAGCAGTTTTCCAATTGTCAAAATCCAATGAAGGTTTGCGATCATGGCGCATCGCGCCAGGACCAAAAATTGGGCTCCAGTTCTAGAATTTTCTCAAGGGTATTTTGGTCTTTCCACCCGTCCTTACCCACTATATATATACAAATAGAGGAAAAATCCTTATTTTTCTCTTCCATTCCATCCAAAAGCTAGTGTTTCTCTCCAAAATCCAATCTAATTCTTGTCTAAACATCTCAAAATTGAGCCGTAGTTTTCATAAATTAGTTCAAGATTTAAAACTTCCAAGTCAAGAACATCAAGAACCCTAACTCAAGAAGTGGGAAAAGAAGTCTATAGAAAGTTTATTCATTCTGAATTGTAATCAAGGTATGTGGGGCTTGAACAAGAATATCTGTCATTCTTGTACCCAAAGAATTGATTTTACTATTGAAATTTCATGATTTTGCAAGTGGGTTTATACCCAAAGTACCTTATCATTTATTTATGAGAATTGAGCTATTTTAAGATTGATATACATGACTATTTCATTATTTTATTTCTTAAATTGGGAATTTATGCTATGAATTGTACATTTCTACTATGAATTGATGATTTCTTAGTGATAAATAATAAGAGTCATGATTTTAAGATTTTCCATGAGAAGTTGATTATTTAATATATATATTGATATTGAGCTTGAGAATCAAGAATGAGTCCTATGACATTTTCTCGAAGCTTTTGATACTTCGTATGATTTGATAAGCAAGTGTACTTGATGTTGAGAAAAACTATTTGAGTTTAAGTCAAGTTAGGAATCCACAAGTTGTTTATGATTTACAGATGAGATATATTTATATTTTGGTCTTCATGATAGACCCTTGAGTTGATTGAGGTGGATTTCCTAATGCGTTCTGAGCTGAGTCTGGGAGGAGTATTTAGCATTGAGGGGAAGTATGGGTTCAGCACATCCTACTTCCTTAGAACTACGTACCACCGTAGGATTGAGATTTGAGGGCCAAAGTGCCGAGTTTGTGATCACAGAGGAGTTTGAGGTTATACTCCCTGGCAAGAGTATAACGCCCCCGCCAATGTGGGGTTCTTTTCTTAGGAGGGCAAAACGTTGGACGCCATGTGGCTCACATAGTTTATGTCGATTATAAGAAACTCCTAAGTCCATAATAGTCTAAGTTTCTTGAGTTACCGAGTCACTCTAAGTCATGAGTCAAAGAGTTTGAGTTGAGTCCAATGATTTATGAGATTTATGAAGCATATGTTATTATTGATGATTTATGGAAATTATGTTCCAGGAAATTCAAGTGAAGAGAGTCATTATTGTCAGAATGCATGATTTTATCTTACATTTATGATATTATTTAAAAATATTACATACACCCCCACATACTCAGTACATTCCCAAGTACTGATTCACATACTCTTCTGTGTTCTATATTTCCTCGTGATGTAGATTCGAGTGCTCAGTCTCAGCAGTGACAGTGATCTTTGAGTACCTTTATCTACATTTCTGCAGTTGGTGAGTCCTCATGGTTCGAGGACCTATATCCCTGATTTTGCCTTGTTAGTAGATGGTTGTTTCTTTTCATTTCAGTACGAGTCAGTTGGGGATCTGTCCTACTGGCTCCTCAGTCTTATGTAGTAGAGGCTTTTGTCAAACTAGAGTACCAATATATACAGAAATTTCAGTATTTTGATTGTACGGGCCAGTACTTCGTCATATTTTAGTATGTTCATGACATGATTGTTCTTCCTTGTTTTAGCTTGATTATTGTCATAGTGAGTTCTAAAAGTGATGACAGGTTGGGAGGGTTAGCTTGGGGTCACGTGTGGCCTTAAGTACCGTGTGACGTCTCGGGATAGATTCTTGGGGCATTACACAATCAATATTAACTATTCTTTTCAACCAAAAGGAAACAACTTAACATGCTAAAAATAACATATCCATCAACAATGAATTTAAACAAAGCATGAGTACATATTTTACGCATAGATCAAAAATTTAACCATAATAATCAAAGAATAAAGCTAAAAGGCGAAACAATCAATACTAACTATTCTTTTCAAACATAAAGGAAACAACTTTACATGCTAAAAACAAACATATCCGCCAACAATGAATTTAAACAAAGCATGAGTACATATTTTAAGCAAAGATCAAAACTATATCCATAATAATCAAAGAATAAAGCCAAAAGGCAAAACAATAAATATTAACTATTCTTTTCAAAAATAAAGAAAACAACTTTACTAGCTAAAAACAAAAATATACGCCAATAATAAACTTAAATAAAGCATGAGTACGTATCTTAAGCACAGATCAAAAATTTATCCATAATAATCAAAGAATAAAGCCAAAAAAAGGTTCAACTATTGCTAGCTCATTTTTTATATCATAAATATGAAAATAGACATAATATCGATACCATAATGTCCTATGGCCTTCAAGGCCATCTACAGCAAACAATCCCAGCAAACAAAATTTCAACTATGAACTACAAAGAAGAAAAAGATGAAGAAGAAAACGATAATAAAGCTAAAAAGAGAAAACGTGTGCTTACCTTTTTTGGGGCAGCAAAATAGAACTACAAGCTTTCTTCGGAATCTTGATCACCACCCAAAAGCGTTAAACTCTAGGACTTCAATTAACCCATAATTTTCCCGGAAAAGGAAAATTTTTACTAAAATTAAAAAAAAAAACTCTTCTTTTCTCAAAGCATTTTTTTCAACCTTAAGACTTCATTTTTCTTCCAAAATAGTGGTAGTATTTGTAGAAAAGGATAAGGATTCAATTCTTTTCATACACCAATGTGTGATAAAGAGTTTAGGGGTGTTTTTAAAATTTTAAAATTAAAGTAAGGTGAGGTGGAAGATAACGTTGGGGGAAATTGTACAATGTAGTACAATTTTTGAATTTTAAAATTAGAAAAAGGACAAGATTGAAGGAAAATTGTACAACGTAGTACTATTTTTGAATTTCAAAATTTGAATTTGGAAAAAGGTCAAGGTTGAGAGGTAATTGTACAATTGAGTACAATTTTTGAATTTCAAAATTTTAAAAAGGACAAGGTCAAGGGGAAATTGTACAATATAGTACTATTTTTAAATTTCAAAATTTAAATTTAGAAAAGGACAAGGTTGAGGGAGAATTGTACAATGTAGTACAATTTTTGAATTTCAAAATTTAATTTTTGGGACTTGAAGTTGATTTTGGTGGGAATTGGATAGAACTTATGAGAGTTTTTGGAAATTTAGGGTTATTTAAAATATACCCCAATTGGGATTTAAAATTTAGCAAAATATATTTAATTTTGACCAAATTAAAAATTAATTGGCCAATTGAATTGCAATTATGGTCAATTTGACTTCAATTATGGCCAAATATAATAGATTGGCTAAGCTGAATTAAAAATTCAATACAAATTAATACTTCTTTTAATCCTGGACTTCTTCATTTAATAAAATCAAATAAATATTTCTCCTAAAAAAATTAATTTTGGGAACAAATTTTATTTGAATCAAGACTTTATTTGTTTAGATTAATTTTCAAGCTTAATCAGTAAAAGTTCAATTTTGATAAAAGTGTTCATTTAAGTAATAAAAATTTATACAATTTCGCATATGTAAATACGAAAATGTATAATTGTCAATTAAATGACAAAATTAACCTAAACAAAAGTTTTTAGAGCACATTTATCTAGATGAAATATATATTTTAATTTTATTAAAAATTGAAGAAACCCAGGGTTAAATTTAGTCGTGGGGGGAAAAAATTAGGTGTCAACAAGGTAAGAGTAAATTTACATTGAGGTGTTGAAGTTTTACATGATGTGGATTCAGTGTGATATAGTTGGCATGTTATAATGGTTCAATCGCGTTCTTTATCTCCCAAATATGATCTTTTGAAAAGGTTGTTTAACAGTAAAATAGGTATTACTAATTCAAAAGATGATGTGGTTATTTCTGGTTGATATCCGAATAATTTTAAGTTCAATAAACCAATATTTGGTGAAACTCCTATTTGAAATGATGATTCTTTATCATTATTTCTTCATATCGTTGAAATTTTCGGCAATCACCTTAATCTACATACGCTTGACATGTATACGTCTGTTGAACATTCCCTTATTGTTGAAGAACCCACGGATAATGAATTTGATCTTCGAGTAAGTCAAAATTCTTCAAATTTGATATTGATTCTTCAAGAATGACAATGGAATAACAACTTGATGGTGGGTTTGAAATACATTATCAAAACTCACCCAGACTTGTGAATAATTTCGATATGGAAGGACATAGTAATGCGTCTATGAATTTGAAAATTCATAATTCAAGTGGTCCACAATATCCTTCTTCGATGGAGGCAATTGATAGGTAATAAACAACCTATTTTATTTAAGTAGTTTTTTCCTTATAGTTTATGAGATGATTTATCCATTTTATAGATTTAATAATTGTGGATGTATGCGTACTTAACTCACAAAAATTGTGAACTACAATGACGACGTACGAGTGGAGTTGGATAGTGATAAACTTTTACAATATGAATCGTTAGATGATAATCAATCTTCTAATAATGACTATCATGATAATAATGATGGAAATGTTAATAGAGTCTACACCCGCTAGTGTCTATACTGACAATCATTCTTCTATAGAAATTCCATATTTGGATCTTCTACCTCAATTTTATCAGTTATTTCATTTATATTTTTCATGTACTTCTCTAATCTCAATAAAAAAAATTCGTTTCCTTGAAAAAAGTCTAGGTCAGATATCTATTTTGTTAATTCAACAAACATTTGTTGCCTGTTAATAGGTAACATCTACGAAGTATCTGGATGAAGAATGAGAGTTCCATCTATGGTCATTTCAAACATGAGTTTCATGTCTTGTAAGGTTATGGTCGCTTCACTCGTTCTCAGGTGAAAGGTATGTGTTTTTGGCTGCCACCTTTCAACCAGTACAGTAATAAGGGAATAATCGCAGAGAACGTATCCAACATCTATAATGCCCCGAAAACCACAAATATTAAAATAATTAAGAAGACAGAGATAGAACAGATAATTTCTAACATGTTGCCAAAAAATATTATCATCCTACCGCACTACCAAACATGTCATTTCTCCATTTAATGTACCTCTCCAAATAGCCTCAGACCGATGCTTACTTTGCATGGAATATACGTTATATTGTGATGGTCCTGGATGGATAATCTGTTTATATTCCATATCTATACAAAAGAGATACTAAAATTAATTTTTATATATGTTCCATGAACATTTATGTCAAGTAATAATTTGATGAATTGATCAATTTACACATGCATGCAATTAAAGGGGATTCGGAGCCTAAAGGGTAAATTTTTTGCACATGTATGACCAAATTTAACATCTTTGTAGTGGAAATATCAAATTGAAAAAGAACTAGATAGACAATAATGACTTAACGCAGGTTTAGGCTTAACAAGTTGGTATGATAACAACAATATTTAAAAAATTAGTAAGCTAAAAAGATGATTAATATCATTAATACTACATACTTGTTTGTTAGGTATTGAAATAATTATATAAAAAGGTGATTAAAATATACCTTAAAGTATAAAATAACTTTGAACAAGAACAAGAACAAACACCCAAATAATGTGAATAAAGAGAGTGAAACGAGTGAAAAGACAAATAGCGTGAACAATAACTGAATGAAATGGACGGTTATAAGAGAAAATTAATAAGGTAAGGGACACATTTTACCTTGTAAGGTAAAACAGTCTCTCAACCTTGTACTACTGTTGAAATAAATTCTTCACCAAATCCTCTCTTCGTTCATAATACTTGTTCACTTTTGACTTTATATATATATATATACACACACATATATGTCTTAAAAATAATAAATAGATGGGTGATTTACTATATCACCCTATGTATATAATAATTTTTTTGCTTTGAAAAAATAAAATGAGTGATGTATCAAGAATGAAATAGGTAAAAATGGATAAATTATCCATTGATTTCATATATTGGATAGGTATTGTTGGACATCCCAAAATAAAAAAGTGAATAAATAAAGATGGACGGAGGGAGTACATTGGTGACATTAAATCCCCAACCCCCACCAACTTTTCAGTCAAAGAATAAAGTAAGTGGCTCCATTTATCTTGTAAGGTAAAATTACAATTTTACCTTGTAATTTATTATGTAACTAATGACGTTAAATTTTAATGGACAAGATAGACAGGTGTATTTACCTTGTCCATTTTGAAATTTTCCATTTTCATATGTCCCTTTGAAATTTTGAATGAAAAAACTTGCCTTTTAGGCCCCGAACTCTAATTTAAGTATAGTATAATTATGAGCTAAAATGCCATTGAGGCAAGAAATACTTTTTCGAAATCAAATGTGTTTTGAAGTACAGTGTGTAGAGTTTGTCATAAAATTTAAAAATCAGTTGATGATAGACCATCCGCTATAAAGATTCCCTAGTTGAACTATAAAAGTGATAATTATTTTCTTGAACATATCTTCTTGGATTAGCCATAAGGGTTGCTCTGCAAAGTAACTAGGCATCCATTGCATTGCAAAAAGAAAGACAGTAATTGCGAGGCAGCATAAAATTGCACTCCAATTAGAACTTTTTCTTTTTAAAAAAATAGACCTGAGATCTAACTAATTTCAAAGTCAGATCATGAGGTGATAATTGTCTAAAAACATAAAGGGAGCAACATATTGTTTCAACTAATATAAGACACTTAACATCCTTTGCACACCAACATGTGATGAATGGGCAATATAACATGGAAGATCAACATTGTGAAACACAAGAATAGGAACGAGTTTTGATTTGATACTATGTTAATAAGATGAGTATTACCTAATACCATGAGACAAAACAATTTATGTGCCCCATCAATATGCGACATTTTCACAAAAAATGAAATGTAGTAGCTGTGTGGTGTGATATTCCAAATACTGGGGTATATACGTGAAGAACATCTTGTAAATTTTTTGGGTTGGAATGGCTGGTATGACGTATTAAATACTACTTGTAAGTATAGAGAGATGGGATGGGGTGAAAAAAAATTTCATCAAAGTTTTAAATTGAGAAAAGTGTCTCACATTATGATTAGGTTATTCACTTGGATATATGATATTAATAATGTTCTATTGTCACTACATCTAGTTCTATGTTTATATACCACTCCAATTTTATTATAAACTTCAATACTTTATGACAAATATTTTCTGAAAAAAGAACCTCCCTTAGTGTAATGATTCAAAATGTCGTTATGTGTGAAAATATTCCAAAATTTTGCTCTTAATGAACTTAGGGAATTTATTTTATGCGGATAAACAATGCTATAATTGAGTCAAGAATCAAAGAAAATTATTGGGTCCCCCTGCCGCCTACCGCTATAGCGGTAAATCAACTGCTGCATAATAACCCAACAGTAGTTAACTTGAGGTAAATTTTAAAACTCTCATTTATTTTTATATCCCTAGGTCGTATCCCCCCTCCCCCTCCCGAAACACCTTAAATAAACCCTACCTCCATTTTTATAAGATTCCAAAGGCCAAGCTTTATGAGAGCAATTTTGAGGTACACATGACAAAACTCCGACATGGGAAGACTCTTGGCACTTTCGAAATAACTCTCTTCTCTCAATAGCAACATATTTTATCTATGAGGTATATTATGCTTTTCTTTTATCTTAGCGATTAGACTTGGGTTAGATTAATACAGCTTTGATTGCAATGTCGAGAGTTTTCATGCATTAGACCTTCATACATGGTGTTTGGAAGGACGAAAATAATAAAAATCTAGATAGGCTGTAATAACATGGTTAATTGTTGTTGTAACCCATTAATATGATATTAGTGGTGTAAAATAAGTTGAATCTTTTCAGAATCTAGACTAACTGATTAAAAACTCTGGTTCATAAGTATATGGTGAGTTAAGTACAGTAAAAAGGGGGAGTAAGTAGTGAGCTAGGGTTGATAGAGGTATTCTTGATATTCTTGGTATTAAATAAGGTTAACAAAGCATAAATATGGAGTAACGATTAGTAAAATTCTAACAGAGTTTTAGGCGACCTATAAGCATAATTAAGGGGAATAGTACAGTTTAAGGGACAACCTAGTAGTTGAGTAGGCAAGTCTGATAAGAGTTTTAGAGTGAGAAGGTAAGGTTAGAAAGGTTAAGTATGAGAATTTCAATAAAAGTAGTTGAGAAAATTTGAAAGTGATATCAAAAACACAAATGTGATTTCTAGTAAAGAGGACTGGTAACGACATCTAGGTAAAACCACTATCGTCTCGTAAGGGGTGTGGTGTTTACGAGTACGCAAATGTATATACCTATGGATAGGTACAGAAATAAAATTGACGTCTCTATAATTCCATGTGAACTAGTGTTTTGCAATTGTTTCAGACACTATTTGTGATTATTTATTGCATTTTATATTTGTACATGTTGATGTTGAGTTAATGATGATGATGATATACAACTCATGATGTTCATGAGGTTAGGCATAGTGGAGATGTTGATGTTGATGAGAATGATAAGAGAAAGATGTGATGCACACATCTTGCATACATATATTTATTCATATGCCTTGGACATTCAAATGTGTTTATGATTATTATTGTTTGTTCCATGAGTGGACCGTCCTGTTTGTAGTGTTGAAGAAGTACGGTGGAAAAACATAAATACGCCTTAGTTCGATGATTAATGTTTAATTTCCCTAAGTGCATAGTTATATAGGTTTAATATACAGTAGTGTTTCTCCCATCAAGGGTTGTCAATGTCAAAAGTGCCTTAGTGGTTGTAAATACCATCGTACATTCCGTTAGTTGAGTACCAAAGAGACTCGACCCTATCGTGGTTTCCTTAGGTCCTAAAGTTTGTGAGTCAGTCTAGAGTAGGCTAGGAAACGCAGAAATTAGAGTAATGGGTGATGGGAGGTTTAAAGAATGTAAGTTAGAGTGAACTGTTAAAGGATAAAGATATACATGAATATTAAATGGCAGATAGATCATATAGATGCTAAAAGTGTGGTGTTAATAAATTCATACCTTGGGAATCAGAAACGAAACTTTACTTGGTGCTATAATTTCTTCCTATTTACTATTAATGTTATTGTTTCTAACTCTGATCGGTCGATAATACCTACCAGTACATGTGATTGTATTGATGCTAAAATAGTTATGGTAGCAATATTTTGTGTTCTTATAAGAAGTTTAATATAGCTCTTCTTGGTCGACAAAAAGGCATAAAATATGTTGGAACAACTTCTTTATCATTAAACAATAATAAAAGATACATCAAGACCCTATTTATTATAAAAGATACATCACAACCCAATTTATTGTTGGGTTCCAAATCGAGAGGGCGTCATACGAAAGCTTAAAATTTTGCAAACCATAGAGGCGATAATTCAGATGGCAAAGTAATATACTAAAAAAAAATATTACTAATATGATTTGGTCAAATAACCTACATATAAAAAACTAATATTGAAAAATATAAAATCTATTGGGAAGGATCTCCCCCTTAAGCAAAACTCTTTGATGTCTACATTGTGGATGCTATTCTGTTATGGTATGAGAAGGGGTCTTCTATTTATAGATGTCCAAAACCTTTCCTCTAAGAAAGAGGTTTGCCAAATATGGAAAAGTTTTATATTTTTCTTTAAGAAAAAATAAAAGTAATTATGGTACTACTTTTATGTTCCTTCAATAGACAACTAAAACATAACTTTGGTGAAACATCCTGGGTTTTGACACTTAGAAAATTTTCTAGAATTTTTGTTTTCCAGACCCAATATGACTCATGGGTATGAGCCATATATTAGGGTACGAGTGGTATGGTCTTGTCGTATATTGACCAGTGTTAGTTGGTGGGATGATTTTGGTCAATGGAATGGGTACGACTTAGGGGTATGAGTTGTAGGGCTTGGTACGAGTTGTATCAAGGACTCTTAAGGTAGGCAGTGTTTGATCCTTCTGGTATTTCATTCTTCCAGGGATACAGATAGTATGTTGTGGTTACGACTTGGTTGAATGACTCGTATACTAGATATTGTTTGATCCAAGGGTTGAGGCTAGGATAAGTGTGGTGGAAACCGATCGTATTGGAAGGGTACGACTCATATGGGTCAGTTGTATCCCTATGATGGGATTTTGTGCAACTTAAGTGGGGGTATTCTGGACATTTTTCTACTTATTCTAATTAGGACCCACAACTTCTAATATATTTATAAGGTTATTTACCTTATTATTTTATTCATTAACACTTAAAAACTATTCCAAAATACTCCATAATTCTCTCAAGAGCTTTTGAGGCAAGAAAGCTAGGATTTCATATTGAGATTGCTTTGGGGCTTGTTTGGGTGATTTCTTTCCATCAATTCTTTGGTATAAGGCATGATTCTCTTCTCTCATTGTAATTTTAACTAAAGGCATGATTTATATGATTGATTTCACGATTTCATTATTTAGTGATTATGGCTTTTAACTATTATTTAGGGGTTTTGATATTAAATTCTTGGTTATGGTTTTCTATGATTTTAATTATGTTGTTATATTCATTAATGGTAGATTTGGACAATTGGATGGCATGGCAATGGTTTAATGGTCTTTGGAATTGGTTTTGTTTATATTATTCCCCCAATGTGTTTGATAAAATACTTATAAAGATATGTTCATTGCATTGACTTCTTTTAGTGGAACTTTTGCATATTTTAAACTTGGTAAATAAATTATGCATGGTTTAAATAGTTTGAAAAGGCTAAATTCTAAATGGTTATGATTGTGAGAAACATGAAAGTCTTCCAAGTGGTTTAATATGGTATATGAAAGGGCACTTGAAAGTCCCCTTAACCTAAATGGTTTGGCTATGGATATTACTTGCAAGTAAGGGGTGGTAAGATGATACCACTAATATTGGACTTGGGTAATAAAATGGTAAATAATTGGTTGGCTATTTGGAAATGGTTTTAAAAGGGAATTAATGGTAGGATATGTAGCAAAGCTGTGGAAGGTGGCGGTCCCGGGGGGACAAAAATGGGAATCTCATATTTGTCGATATGAGGATTGGTCTTAGTTGATTGTGTGAATGATGTCATACTATTGGGTGATGTACTAGTCATGCCATGGGATACTTCCCTGGTAGTGCAACTACACGTATTGAGGCCCTTTCAGTAGGGGGAGCTGAACCCATATATATGTATGGCCATGTGACTACACGCATAGTCCAAGTAATGGTTTTAAATACATGCTAAACCCGAATCCTCTTCCCGACACTTATATATGTATGGTTGTGTGCATTGGATGGTTTTACTTTGTTTTATAACTTGCATTATTTTATCCTTATCCTGAGATTAATGATAGCGGTCACTTGCTAACCTATCTACTGGCGGCTGTATACCTACACTATGTAAAAATTATCCATTCGACTCCTCCTACACAGTGATTGACTTGGGGATAGGATTTGGACTGAAGTGGTACGCTTTCATCCTTTTGGAAGGCATCATTTTATGTTATGGATATAGTTAGCTATTTTGACTTTATTTTGGATATTGGTTTTTGCCATGGTTGGGGGCATGTCCCAACCAGATTTATTTACTCCTTTGGATAGAGGATTTGTGGTACTTCTTGGGGCTGGAATAGGCAGGATAGGTATTTGTGTCAGCCTTGGCATTGGAATAGGATGGTGGGATGACACCACACCATATGATTTCTCACTATTTCATTATATTACATTTTGGGATTGACTATCATATTATGTTTTGGAACATCTTTGGTTATGGCCTAGTTTATGGCCTTGTTTGGTGTGGTTTGGTATGGTTGGACTATTGGTATGGGATGGTTGGACTCGTTTGGGTTGGTCACGGTTGTGATTTATTCCCAGGGTCTTTATGTGAGCTAATACACTAGTATGTTTCATGCTCGAAATTCAGCCAACTTAGGGCAGAAGACTGGAGGTTGGATGGGGTAACAGGGTGGTCTCTGGTCTTGGTCGGACATGGGATTCCCTTTACAACAAGTCCTAAGGGTTGGGTCGTGTCAAGTTGGTATCAAATCCTAGGTTCATGGTCAACTAGGAAGTCCACAAAGTCGTGTCGATTAGAGTCTCTTTTAGGGTTGTGAAGCCACACTCATAAGAGAGAGGCTGCAAGACATTTAGGAATGTTTCACTTTCTTGGTATTCTATCTTCAAGCTTGAGTTTTAAATCCTGGAATCTTCTCTAATCTTTGTTTGCTCTTCTTTAAGATCATGTCTCCTAGATCTGAAACTTAAGAAAATTCATTCGTCCCATCTGGGGATACTACTGAAGGGGTACAATCTATGTTTGGAGTATATATTTGATCTCATGGTTCTATTCCTGATGGTGTTGGAGTTCTTCTTATTCTGGCTAGTTCTCCTCAAGTCCATCAGGGTAACATGACCAATGCAAAATTTTGCCAATCAATTCATGCTATTACCCAACTGGTTGCTACTCAGGCTGAGCGGTATGCAACTAGTGCTTTGTCTGATGAGGCCACAAGGGTTGGTCAATTTATGAATATAGGTTCTCCTACTTTTATTGAAGTGAAGGTGGAGGAGGATCCACAGGGATTCTTGGATGAGATAGAAAAGATCTTTTGGGCAATGCAGTCTACTAATATAGAAGGGGTTAATCTTCCAGCTTCTTAGCTCAAGGATATTACTTATCAGTAGTATGAGGAGTGGGACAGGGATAGAGGTGATACAAAAGAGAAAGGGTTGTGGTAGGCCTTTTCTAATGCCTTTTGGGATCGATTCTTTCCTCAAGAGTTGAGGAAAGCTAAGATGGAGGAGTTTGTGAACCTCAGGTAGGGAGGATGTTAGTAAAGAATTATGCTTTGAAGTTCCAAAAGCTATCAAGGTATGGTCCTGAATTGGTGTCTAACACGAGGTTGAGAATGAGAAAGATCGTTTTTGGATTGAATAGACATTTAATTCTGGAGAGCAAAACTGCCTTGCTAATTAAAGATATGGACATCTCGAGGTTGACTATTCATATGCAGCAGGTTGAGGATGAGAAGAGGAGGCAGGTGAAGTTTGGGGATATGCAAAAAAGAAGAGCAAGTGTTCTTATTAGGGAGGTGCTCAGTCTCAGGGTTGTAAAGATGGTGGAAATTGGCAGAAAAAAAGTGAGGGAGTTCTGGCTTCTTTTCTGCTAGTGCTCCTTACCAGTTGGGAGACAGGCATCATTAAGGTAGTGATAAATCTCGAGCACAGGTATCCTAATCTCATGCGAGCAGAGGTCAGTCAGTTTTTTCGTGTCCTCCTTGTCGATTCTATGATCGTCCCCATAGGGGTTATTGTAATGAAAAAAGGGACAAATGCTTCAAGTGTGGCTAGGCAGGACATCGACTTGGGGACTGTCCGGTTAATAAGGTTGCTACGGGAGCAAATAAGATTTATGTGGCTTCATCTTCTTCTCCTACACCTGTGGTATGGCATTTGCTTCTGTTACTACTCTTGTTTCTAGTGTTGGTTGGAACAGGTTGTATGCTTTGGCATCTCGACAGAAATCCGATGCATCACTTAATGTCATTACTGGTACGTTACAGTTTTTCTCTTGTGACGTATATTATTTGTTTGATCTAGGGTCCATCTTTCTTATGTGACTCCATATGTGGTTGTATCTTTTGATTTTAATTTGAAAGTTAGTTTGGATCCTTTTTTTATTTTTACCCCAATAGGTAACTCGATTATTGCTAAGAGAGTCTACAAGGGTTGTGTGGTATCTGTTGGTGGCAAGCAGAACTTGGTGGATCTGTTTGAGTTGGATAGGGGTTGTTGCGCGTCTTTGGATTGTCGAACTTGTAGAGTTATCTTTAAGTTCCCTAGTAAGCCAATTATAGAATGGAAGGGTGTTTCTTTAGCTCCCGGGAGAAGGTTTATTTTTTATCTTAGAGCTCGGAGATTAATCTCTAAGGGTTGTCTTTATCACTTGGTTTGAGTTAAAGATTCTAATTCGAAAGGTCCTTCTTTGTCTTCGGTCCCTGTGGTTAATGAGTTTCTAGAGGTCTTTCTGGATGATCTTCCTGGTGTTCCTCCGGATAGGGAAATAGAGTTTGGTATTGATTTGCTTCCAGAGACTCGTCCAATTTCTATTCCTTCGTATAGAATGGCTCCGGCCGAGTTGAGGAAACTCAAGAAGAAACTTAAGGATCTTCTGGATAAGGGGTTTATTTATCGTAGTGTATCTCCTTGCGGTGCACCGGTGTTGTTTGTGTGCAAGAAGGATGATTTCCTTCTGATGTACATTGACTACAGGTAATTGAATAAGGTAACGGTCAAGAACAAGTATCCTATTCCTTGGATAGACAACTTATTTGACCAGTTGCAAAGTGCCAAGTTCTTCTCTAAGATAGATCTTCGGTCTGGGTACCATCATCTTAAGATTAGGGAGATGGATATCCCTAAGATGTATTTTTGTACTTGGTATGGGCATTTTGAGTTCTCGGTGATGTCATTTAGGTTGACAATGCTCTGGCGGCATTTATGGACTTGATGAACAAGGTGTTCAGGCAGTATTAGGATCTCTTCGTTATTGTATTTATTGATGACATTCTAGTTTATTCGAAGAGCGAGGTGGATCATGCTAATCACCTCCGTGTTGTATTACAAACCTTAAAGGAACAAAAATTGTATGCCAAGTTCTCTAAATGTGAGTTTTGGTTGAATGCTTAGGTCATATTATTGCTAGTAATAGAATCATGGTGGATTTGCAAAAGGATGTTGTGGTGAAGAGATGTCCTAGGCCCACTACTCTATCTGATATCTGAAGCTTCTTGGGTTTAGCCGGGTATTATTGTCGGTTTATGGAAAGCTTTTCTTGGATAGCTGCTCCTTTGACTAAGTTGACTCAGAAAAAGGTTAAGTTTTCTTGGTCGGATGCTTGTGAAGGGAGTTTTGAGAAATTGAAGGATAAGTTGACTTTGGCTCCAATCCTGACCTTGTCGGAGGGCAATGATGGGTTCGTGGTTTATTGTGATGCATCTTGGGTAGGTCTTGGTTGTGTGTTGATGTAGCATGAGAAGGTAATTGCCTATGCTTCCAGGCAGTTGAAAGTACATGAGAGGAATTATCCTACTCATGATTTAGAGTTTTTTGCAGTTGTGTTTGCTTTGAAAATATGGTGGCATTATTTGTATAAAGTTCACGTGGATATCTTTCTGATCATAAGAGTTTTTAGTATATGTTCACCTAGAAAGAACTTAATCTCAGGCAGAGGAGATGGCTTAAACTTCTCAAGAACTATGATATGAGTCTTCACTACCACCCAAGTAAGGCTAATGTGGTTGCTAATACTCTTAACAGGTTATCTATGGGAAGTTTGGCTCATGTGGGGGAAGGAAAGTGGGAATTGGCGAAGTATATTCACCGCTTGGCTAATCTTAGAGTTTGTCTCTTAGATTACAAGGATGGTAGTCTGATAGTGTAAAAGGTTGTTTGATCGTCTCTTGATGTGGAGATTAAGAAGAAGCAAGTGTTGGATCCTGTCTTGATGAAAATCAAGAGTGACGTTGGTGGGCAAAAGGTTGTGGTATTTGAGATCAGTGATGATGGTAATTTACGGTACCAAGGGAGGTTGTGTGTTCCTGATGTCGATGGATTGCGGCAAAGGGTTTTGGTTGATATACAGAAGTCGCGTTATGTTGTTCATCTCGGCTCAACAAAGATGAATCATGATCTCAAAGAGATCTATTAGTGGAATGGCATGAAGAGAGATGTGGCAGATTTTGTAGCCAAGTATCTGGTGTGTCAATAGGTTAAGGTTGAGCACCTAAGTCCAGGAGTGTTGAATTAAGAAATTGATTTTCTCGAATGGAAGTGGGAAGTGATCAATATAGACTTTGTTACCATTCTTCCTCTGTATCAGAATCAGTATGATTCAATCTGTGTCATCGTGGATAGGATGACTAAGTCTACTCACTTCTTGCCAGTGCAGACTACCTTTTTTGGTGAAAAATTATGCGAAGATGTATCTTCAAGAGATTTTGAAGCTGCATGGAGTGCCTATTTCAATTATTTCTGATTGTGGTACACAATTTACATCTCACTTCTAGCGGTCTTTCTAGAAAGGGTTGGGGACTAAGGTTAGTCTGAGTATTTTTTTGCATCCGCAGTCGGATAGACAAGCAGAGAGAACTATTCAGACATTAAAGGATATGTTTCGGTCCTGTGTGGTTGACTATGGTAGCAAATGGGTTGAACATCTACCTTTGATAGAGTTTGCTTACTCAATAGGTATCATTCGAGTATTGGTATGGCTCCTTTTGAGGCGTTGTATGGTAGGGGGTGTAGATCTTCTATTGGTTGGTTTGAGCTTGAAAGGCAGACATGTTTGGCCCAGATTTGGTTTATCAAGCAATGGAGAAGGTCAAGGTGATTCGAGATAGGCTTAAAGCTGCCCAAAGTCACCAAAAGTCCTATCTGGATGTTAGGCGTAGAGACTTAGAGTTTAAGCTCGGGGATAGGGTGTTTCTCAAGGTGTCTCCCATAAAGAGAGTCATGCGGTTTGGCAAAAAGGGGAAACTCAGTACTCGATATGTTGGTCCTTATGTGATTTTGCAGAGAGTTGATAATGTTTCTTATGAGTTGGAGTTGCCATCTAGCTTAAGTTTGGTCCATTCGGTCTTTCATCTTTCTATGTTGAGAAAGTGTATTTATGATACTTCTTTGGTTATTTCTTTGGAAGGATTGGGTATTTCGGAAAAAGTCCCGATTGAGTATTAGATAGGTAAGTTCGTCGGTTATGGACCAAGGATGTGGTTTCGGTTAAGGTTTTATGGTGTAACCATAAGGTGGAAGAAGCTACTTAGAAAGCAGAAGAGGACATGAAGTCTAAGTATTCACATATGTTTTATGCTCTCGGGATTCGTGCGAAAGGTATGTGTCTTCAACACATCTTTATTCTTTGAGTTATTAAAGGAAAGATTAACATCTTTGCCTCCTTATTTTCAAACTTTGTTAAAAGGATGTTTGATAATGCAAATAACTCTGTGTGTGGTTACCCCTACCTTGTCCATCATTTGGGGACGAATGTTCCTAGTGGGGGAGACTGAAACATCCTAGGTTTTGACCCTTAGAAAATTTACTGGAATTTTTATTTTTTGGACCCAATATGAATCATGGGTATGAGCCATATATTGGGGTACGAATGGTATCGTCTTGTCGTATACTGACCAGTGTTAGTTGGTGGGATGGTTTTGGTCACTAGAATGGGTACGACTTAGGGGTATAAGATGTAGGGCTTGGTATGAGTCGTATCAGGGACTCATAGGTGGGCAGTGTTTGATTCTCCTAGTGTTTCATTTTGCCAGGGATACGGATTATGGATACGGATCATATGTTATGGTTACGACTTGGTTGGATGAGTCATATAATGGATATTGTTTGATCCAAGGGTTGAGGCTTAGATACGAGTGGTGGAAACCGATCGTATTGGGAGGGTATAACTTGTATGGGTCAGTCGTATCCCTGTGATGAGATTTTGTGCAACTTAAGTTAGGATATTCTGGATATTTTCTTACTTGCCCTAATTAGGACCCGCGACTTTTAATACACTTAGGAGGTTATCTACCCTATTATTCCATTCATTAACATTTAGAAACTATTTCAAAACACTCCATAATTCTCTCAAAAGATTTAGAGGCAAGAACGCTAGGGTTTCATATTAGGGATTTCTTTGAGGATTTTTTGGGTGATTTCCTTCCATCAATTCTTCAGTATAAGGCATGATTTTATTACCTCATTATAATTTCAACTAAAGGCATGATTTATATGATTGATTTCATGGCTTTACTATTGCATGATTATGGCTTTTAACTATTATTTAGGGGTTTTGATATTAAATGCTTCGTTATGGTTTCCTATGATTTTAGTTATGCTTTTATATGAATTAATAGTGGATTTAGACAATTTAATGGTATGGTAATAGTTTAATGGTCTTTGGAATTGGTTTCTGTTATATTATGCCCCCAATATGTTTGATAAAATGCTTATAAAGATATGTTCATTGCATTTACTCCTTTTAATGGAACTCTTGCATGTTTTAAACTTGGTAAAGAAATTATGCATAGTTTAAATGGTTTGTAAAGGCTAAAGGCTAAATGGTTATTCTTGTGGGGAACATAGAATTCTCCTAAGTGGTTTAATACGGTGTATGGAAGGGAACTTGAAAGTTTCCTTAACCTAAATGGTTTGGATATGGATATTTCTTGCAGGTAAGGGGTGGTATGACGATACCACTAATATTGGCCTTGGTTAATAAAATGGTAAATAAATTGGTTGGTCATTTGAAAATAGTTTTAATTGGGCATTAATGGCGGGATATGTAGTAAAGCCGTGGAAGGTGGCGGTCCCTGGGGGACCAAAACTAGAAACTTATATTTGCTGATATGAGGATTAGTCTTAGTGGATCGTGTGTATGATATCACACTATTGGGGGATGTACTAGTTATCCCATGGGATGCTTCTCTGGTCGTGCGGCTACACGTACCGAGGCCCTTTCAGTCAGGGGAGCTGAACCCATATAGCCTGTGGATAGTTTAGGATGGCTAAGCTACACAACACAGGTAAAGGTTTTAAATACATGCTAAACCCGGATCCTCTTTCCCGGCACTTATATATGTATGGTTGCGTACATGGATAGTTTTACTTGGTTTTATAACTGACATTATTTTTATCATTATCCTGAGATTCATGCTAGCAGTTACTTGCTAACGCGTCTACTGATGGTTGTATACCCATGTTATGCAGGAATTGGCCGTTCGACTCCTCCTACATAGTGATTGATCCGAAGATAATATTTGGACTAAAGTGGTGAGCTTTCATACTTTCGGAAGGCATCATTTCTTATTATGGATATTGTTAGACATTTTAACTTTATTTTGGATATTGATTTTGGCCATTGTTGGAGACATGTCCCAATAGATTTTATTTACTCTTTTGGATAGAGGCTCTATGGTACTTCTAGGGGTTGGAATGAGCGGGATCAATACTGGTGTTGACCTTGGCATTAGAATAGACTGGTGGGCTGCCACCACATCACAGGATTTCTCATTGTTCCATCATATTACATTTTGGGATTGACTATCGTATTATATTTTGGAATGTCTTTGGTTATGGCCTGGTTTATGGCCTTGTTTGGTGTGGTTTGGTATGGTTGGACTATTAGTATGGGATGGTTGGACTTGATTGAGTTGGTCACGGTTGTGATGTATTTTTAGGGTCTTTGTATGAGCTATTACACTAGTATGTTTCATGCTCGAATTCAACCAAGTCAGGGCAGGCAGCTGAAGGTTGGGTGGAGTAACAGTGGTGGTCTCCGATCCTAGTCGGACTTGGGATGCCCATTATGACAAGGTCCAGAGGTCGGGTCGTGTCATTTGGTAAGAAAATCAGGGCAAAAACTTTAACAAATCTACCCTTTTTGACTTAATTTTCTTCACTTGATCTGTCTTCTTCTCATCTTTAATCTTTGTTCTTCATATAGCCTTCATCACTGCTTCTTGGCATGCTTAAAAATGAAGATTTTGGGTTAAAAATATATGAGCCCTTTGCAGAGTTAAAAGTGTTTATTTTCAAATATGTAACAACGGGATTATTGAAAATATGATTGACAATTGTATCCACATGTAGTTTTATTTTGATAAAATATCTTCACTATCGTTAAATTTGTTGCAACTTTAATCTCAACATCTCTTCAATCTGAACCATCAGACCATTGAACCATAGGCTCTGATACCACTTGTTGGGTTCTAAATCTAGAGGACGGCATGCGGAAGCTTAAAATTTTGCAAATCATAGAGACGATAATTTAGATGACAAAAAAATATACTAAAAAACATATTACTATTATGATTTGGTCAAATGACCTACATATGAAAAACTAATATTAAAAATATAAAATCTATTAGGAGGAATTTCCCCCTAAATAAAACTCTTTGATGACTACATTGTGAATGTTATTGTGTTATGGTATGAGAAGTGGGTCTTGTATTTATATATGTCCAAAACATTTCCTCCAAGAAATTTTTTTTGGCCAAATATGGAAAAGTTATATATTTTTCTTTAAGGAAAAATAAAAGTAATTATGATAATACTTTTATTTTCCTTCAATAAATAACTAAAACTCAATTTTGGTAAGAAAATCAGGACAAAAACTCTAACATTTATCTTTCTTCTTTTGACATTATCGAAAAGCGAAGAGTTTATTCAAATTAAATGTGAGAATATAGCAATATCAAATTAATGATCACTGTGACCCCTCTAATATTAATATAACATAAGTGTCTTAATGAGATTTTAATGAGTTTAACAAGAACGGATGATCACGTCAAAAGAGTTTTTTTATGTGTATCCATAAATCAATGAAGACTCAAACCAACAAAACAATTATGTTACCCCAAAATATGAAAAGACGAATTGACATCTAAAACAAGTTCTCAAAAGGTATAAGATTTTGTGGATAGAAACAAGAAAAAATCGAGACAGGAAACTAGAAATCGAGTTCTTTGAGAGAAAATATGGATTAGAATTTTATGATGTTTGAAGATGTATTCTTCTACTTCGCCAACATCTTAACCTTTAGCTTGTTATTCTCAGCTCTTAAAGTTGCATTCTCGTCTTCCCAGATTGCCTTTGCTTCTTAGCCTCCTTAAGTTCATTGCTCATTTGGATGATCAAATTGTTGCTTTTAGAGCCAGGTGCTTTGAGAAGGCCTCATTCCTTAAGTATAGTGTTATCGAACAAGTCCTTCTTGATTCCTTCCTTTTCTATGCCTAAGGAGACCTTAAAGTGGTGAATAAACAGATGAGCCAGAACCTATAATGCAAAGCATGTGATCTTTTGGATGAATTAACTACCTTTGTCATGTGCTTGACCATTAAAGATGACAAGTTGATCAGTATGTTATGATCAAATACATAGTTCACAATCATGTTTACGGAGTTGATTTATTCATCCTATCAAATCTATAAAAGATATTTTATCATATGTTCAAATGCTAAATTGTAATTGAAACATATCGATTTATTTATTTATTCGACACAAAATCATAAATATATTTGATGTACTTGGAAAATCCTAGTAACATAATTATAATTTGGCTGAATAGATCAAAACCCTTTTGAACTTGACAAGTATAATGCAATACACACCCTAACTCTAAATTGGCCTAATTTCCCCATGAACTGGTCAAGTTAGGATTCATGCCCCGGCTGAACGCTGACAACTCATGAAAGTATGACTAAGCATCGTCACACAGATTTTTTTGCCCATGTGGAACCTTTTTAGAATAAACGGAAAAGGGTCAGAAATATCCTTCAAGTATTGAAATTGGGTTAAAAATAACCTTCATTGATCTATTGGGCCAAAAATACCGTTCAAGTATTGAAAATGGTTCAAAAATACCCCTCCATCCACCTTTATGGCTTAAAAATACCCTTGCAACTAACTGTTTTTAAAAATCATAATTAAAAATTCAAAAAAGGGTCAGAAATACCCTTTAAATATTGAAATTGGTTCAAAAATACCATTTATCCACCTTTATGACTCAAAAATACCCTTGCAACGAACGATTTTCTTAAATCATAAATAATTTTTTTTAAAAAAATATGTGGCACCTTTCACTTGGTTGAAACTAAATTAATTAAAATGTTAAATCCAATCCAACCCCAACTCAAGCTACCCGATTCAAACCGTATAAAGGTTGCCCCAACGTCAATAGTGCTAGGCTTTAATATAGCGGCAAAACGAGACAATATAAACTTTGTGAAAGCATTTTTTAATCCGTGCTTGTGGAGAATATCTACAGTAAATAAAATACCAATACTTTCAGTAATTTTACTCTTTCATGCAAACTTCAAATCTTGTAACTATTATCCATTCCTCTATTTCTTTGTTTATCGAAGTATAATGATCAAGCTAATTAATATTTGATGTGAATTTGGATATAAATTTTTTAACTTTTTATAATAAAATTTATATATTAAAAATTATGTTCATAAAATAATTGCACTATTAAAAGATTTAATATAACTAATAATTTAAATTATCTTATGTAAATAATAATTAAAATAAATAAATTAAAACGGAGGATATACAGTATCATTATTTGACATTAGTGTTCTATAATATGGTCAAAATCTAACCTTAAAGACGCATGTTACTTTTTCTGGGGCAGGGAATATAACTATGGAGTACATTCAATTCCCTTTATAAAGAATCATCGCAATCTACTAGTATAATATTTCAGGTGAGAGTTAAAATAATAGGAAATTGTATAACGAAGAATATAATATATACCAATTCCACACTAGTTAAATGATAATTAATTATTTAAGGTCATTTGTAGAAAAAAATAGGCAAGAGATTTTGATGTAAAACTTTGATTAATCATGAACCTTGGAGTGTTCTCTTATGCTGATGCTAGAACTACCAGTAAAAACATCACCTCACCATTACAAACTTTTAAGGGTGGGTTCGGCGCGAACGAAAATGTTCGTTTGACTAAAAATTTTGAAAAATATTTTTCCTAAAAAACATATTTATTCTAAATTTCAAACTAAGAAAAATAACTTCCCTAATCAAAGTAGGAAAAATAAATTACAAAACTTATACCACTCAAAATCACCCACCCTACCCCACCCCAAAGCTTGAGTTGAACTAAGTGAAAGCTGCCACGTATATTAAAAAAATTTATTTATGATTTAAGAAAATCGTTAGTTGCAAGGGTATTTTTGAGTCAAAAAGGTGGATGGATGATATTTTTGAACCAATTTAAATACTTAAAGGGTATTTCTGACCCTTTTTTGAATTTTTAATCATGATTTTTCAAAATCGTTAGTTGCAAGGGTATTTTTGAGTCATAAAGGTGGATGGAGGGGTATTTTTGAATCATTTTCAATACTTGAAAGGTATTTCTGGTCCAATAGGTTAACGAAGGGTATTTTTGACCCAATTTCAATACTTGAAGGGTATTTCTGACCCTTTTCCATAGAATAAAATATATATTTTTACCTTTTTAACTCTTCAATTATTTAAATTATCTTTTTCAGTCCAAATATAAAAAAAGTATGAAATAAATATTTTGATTATAATTTATCAATTTTTCTAAAGATAATAATATTTCAATCAAGCTCTTTTTATACATTTTATCAGGAAAAGAAAAAATACACGTTTAGAACAAATAATCATAACATGTAAAGAAAACGTGTAGAGAAAAAAATTAAATTCTACAAATATTTTATGAATTTGACTTGAAAAGAGAATAATGCATAGTCAAAATAAATAGTCATTGCAAAAATATAACTATTGTGAAATAAAGATACACCAAACTTCATTACTTTGGTTAAATCTTCTTTTATTTGCGTTATGATCTGAAGTCGAGCTATGATAACACCTACTATGATTCTTCGATAGATAAACCAAATCTCAAGTCATATATCAAAAGCAACAATCAACTAAGTAGATGAAAATAACTGCAATAAGATAATAAGGCCGGCAAGTATAGATATATACATAACAGTTACAAAATGGGATCTCTTAAGGAACGGGAAGAACAAAGTCTACAAGAAAATCCAACCCTCGAACTTGGTGTCACTAGTACAAAATCTACTAAGTGAAGGAACAAATACTACACCAGTACAAATTTGTACGGGAGATACAAAAATGCGGATACTAATACAGGAAGGAGATGTGTAAACAATCGGACACCAAGTGCTCACCGCAACTTCGAGTAACGACCTTCGAATTATCAGAATCAACGACACAAACTTGCACTAGGATCTGCATCAGAAAAAATACAAAAATATAGATATCTAAACACGCAGTACTCAGTAGGCATCATAGATTGACCGAGCTCAAAGATAATCTACGATATAAATGACATGAAAAGAGATAACTATACATAATAACTAATATGATAGTCTAACATGTCAAGGATAAATAAAAATGGTAACAATAATATACACAAAGTACCTATTCAATTAGATAAAGAAGCAGGACAAGCCAACACTACATCTATAATATGTTAAAAGTGTGAAGACCCTTAAAAAGGTGATTCAAACTTTTTGTCTTTCATTAAAATTCTTTTTTTTTTACATAAAGTCATCTTTTCACTATTCTTTTATTATTTTAGTGATACTAAATATAAACAATAATTTAAAAAAATAAAAACCTTTTCTAACAAAAATGGGATGCTTTTTTCCAGCATCCAAATAAAATTTGGTATAAATATTTCCTATATTAAGAGTGGTGTGTTGGTACAAAAAATAGACAAAAGACGTTTAAGAAAAAAAGCAAAAAAGTTCTTACTAAACAGTTCAACTACTATTTTTTTAATATTATATTTTGGAATTGTCATATAATTATTTTTCTTATATTTAGTACTTTAAATCAATTAAAACTCTATTTAAAATTAGTCATTTAATTGCTTTCCTTTTATATTTAGAACTTTAAACATTACACTGAACGCTCGATTTTTTCCATTCAATTATTTATAATCTTAACATCTTTATTCAATTCATCCATTTTACTTCAAAAAACATGATATTCTAAGAATTAAAGGATTTTATTCATTCAATCACAACGTTTAATATTTGATATGTCTTTCCATGTTTAATTATGTTCGGTGAAGCTCCATCCTCAAAAGAAGGACAATAGACATGGTTGAGTAATATGGTGAAGAAAAATTCATAAAGTTGTTGTTGGCTTTAGTCCAACAAGGACAACAAATTCTTTCATTTAACAATATTGAGAAGGTAGCGTACGAGCTTTGCTGATTGATAACTCAACATATTTATTAACTTAATTATTTTAATATATTTAAATACAATTCAACACACTCATTATGTCACACTTATAACTAATGACAGAATACGAAGATGTGTTGACCAACAACGATAAGACCCTTTTGCAAGATGTTCCAAATCAATCGATATTCGTGGCATTCGATGAGAGTAGCTTCAGTTTACAGTTCTATTCAAGTGGTGTATTCAGTGGATCATGTTGCACGTTGGCTTAAGCATGTTGTTAGAGCAGTGGGATATGGTGCTACAAGTGATGGTATAAAATATTGGATTATAAAGAATTTTTGGAGCAGTAAATGGGTTAAAACATATATCTACACATGAAAAGCCATGTTGATCACAGAAAGGTATTTGTGGACTTGTTATGAATGCTTCTTATCCCACTACCTAAAAGAAAATTTTATCCTTAATTAGCTATTTAAGTACTTGTTGGTCTTAAATATTTATATACCAATACGTTATGGATTTGAAGTAGATTTGGTGAAATTAAGAAGTATTAGAAAAAGAATGATGTGTAGGCAGAAAGACATGAAAAATAAAGTTTAAAGTGACGACTTAAAATCAAATTGAGAATGAATAGAATAGGGATTTCAATCAAAGTTATTAAAAAACTTGCAATAGACAAGATATTTTTTTATTATTTTTTCTCAAATATTGCTATTTCATTGTTTTCCTATTATTAAAGACTTTAATACCAACTCAAATTTGCTTATTTAAAAGTTGGCTCAAATAATTATATGTGTAATATTATTTGTGATGCAATATTTCTTTTGTATAGATTTAGGACTTTCCCATGATAAACACTGTTTTTTTTACCACAAAAAAAAAAACATTTTTTATCTCTTTAATCATAGATATTGTCAATATTTTAATTGATAAAAAAGTTCTAAGCCTAAACTAATTCTACGACAATATAATTTTGGAATAATGACATAAACCTAAATAAAGAGATAATGTAATAATTATGACTTAAAGCTAAAGGGATTCTTAAAGCTATTTTACTGTTTTTAATTTAATGAAAATAGTAAGAAGACGATTTTGTTTATTGTGAAATTTTTTAATGAAAGATAAAAAGTTCAGTTCATTTCTTGTAAGATCCGAAAAAATTACATAGAAATTCTATATATAAAAAATATTTATCATCTATAGCAATATATTTTTTCTAGATATAATAATTATAATACATCTATATTGTATACATAATTCACTTTTAATACATAGTGCATTGGTTATAAATGGTAATAAAAAAAAGTATGATTAAAAGTACTAATCATTTATTAAATGGTATTAGCCAAATAATTATTTCTTAAAACACTCGAAGACGCCAATTGTTTAATGATCGAGTTGATGATAAAATAAAAATAATATTTGTGAGATGTATTGGCGGCTCAATGAAAACGACACTTCAATGAGCTAGCGGAAATAGCAGATGCACATCTTATAGCATCCGGTTTCTCTCCATTTTCCTTCTCTCTAATTTCCCCAAGTTCTTGCTTAGATTGAAGACACATGTCATAATTTAAAATTAATGATTGAGATTTAATTAGTTAAATTAAAATTATAATCATAGTTATCTACTTTCATTATTTAGTTATATTTGTTGCTTAAATATCCATTATATCTTTTACTCAGTATTTTTCAAAAAAAATCTTTACTGCAACAAATATATATTAAAAACTTTTCTTAAATTTTTTTTTAAACTTATAATATAGTTAAAATTTTAATTTTTCTAATTGATGATTCAAAAGAGCTACATAAAAAAAAATATAATGAATTCATTAGGCACAATCTTTATATTTGATTTAGCACACGTGTAATGGATTTATTTGGCATAGAAAAAAATAAAATTAAAAAAATTCAAGCCACAATCTTTATTTTTTTATTTGAAAACCATTACTTAATAAAAATGACAAACATTAGCAAAAAAAAAAAAAAAGTAAAAACCCAATAGAAAATTGTTCAAAGATAAAAAAAAAATAGTTTAATATATTTAAGAAAGTTCTAATGTATTGTTAAAAATATTTAGACAATAAATATATGGAAGTAGATAACTATGATTAGAACTTTGATTTAACTAATTAAATCTCAATCATTAATTTTAAACTATGAAATGTGTCTTCAATCCAAACAAGAACTTGGAAAAATTGGAGAGGAGCCGAATCCAAGACTTTGCTTCGTATGTAAGTAATTTTCTTCTTTAACATTAATGACACGTGAAATGCACGTACCCTAAGCTAGTATAAAAATATTAGAAAGAGTACCAACATGACATATAATCAACAAGTAAAATCGTAAGTAACTATCCTAGCGTTACAAGCTAAGCAATAATATACAACAATAATCTAACTAGGCCTTCATACTTAATTCGAATAAAAAGTAGGAAAAAATACATAAAATAGCATACTTAAGTATTAAATTACAAAAAATAACAATATCTTTATCAAATTACATTTTATAGCATATGTATTTGTATTTTTGTAGCAACAGTTTACAAAAATACAAAATACATATCGATCATAAAGGAAGTAAAAATCATATGTATTTGTATTTTTGTAGCAACAGTTTGCAAAAATACAAAATACAACTTGCTATATTATGTAATTATGAAACTGTTGTTATGAAACTCATAATTAAGGGGATAAGTATGTTATTTCTGAATTTTACCCTTAAAAAGTATCACAATAAATCAGGGCTATCTCACCAACAAAACTAAAAGAATGTAAATAGATATATGGACCAAAAACGTCCCTCAATCAGAATTTTGGAAGTGGTAGATTTTTTTTTTAAAAGTCAAAACTAGTAAGTAGAAATCAGTATAAATCTTTTTAGAAATCTAAAATTAGTAATTAGAAAGTAAAATTTTGTAAAATGGCAAATCAGTTATAAAAGGGTTACAAATTCCTTAAAGATACCCATAAATCTGCAATAAAAATGGTACATTTTAGTCTAAAATAGCCGTCAATTAACTAGTAAAGGTGGTAGAATTTCTCTTTTTCTTTGAAAAACATAGAATCAATATTTTCCTCGAAATCGTACCACAATACATGCATGTGTATTGTGTAGGAGTGAATGTATGTATGCCATCACCAATAAATAAAATATGAACATAAACCTAGAAATATACATTAAGTAGGGTAACACCACCCCTTTAGAGCAAGGCAAAACTAACTTTGAGTCTAGCTAGATCGTATCCATGGCACTAGGCCCACAAACATACAATACAATATAAATATATAAGAATAAGGAAAAAAAGATTGTAATAAGCGTAATATGAACTATGATGCGTATCCTACTAGGGAATATTAGTCCTATCCCGACATTCTAACCCAAACCGATATTAAGGATCCCTAATTTAATCCTAATGCTATAGCAAACATCCTAAACTAAGGGCCAAGTAGATACTCTACTCTAAGATCCCCCAAAGAAGGCCAATAATAGCAAAAAAGATAAAATAATCTTAAGCCTATCCTATAATTCCCTACTCCACATGAAATTCATAATCTATACCATCTCGTAGAGTAAAGTCTATACTATAACGTATCTTGAAGTCGAACCGCAACCTCAAACTAACAAAGAGTTGCTCGTTCTCTTTACTTGATTTTAGAATGTCGTTGCACTATGAAAAGCACAATCTCAAGTCATTACGAGTAAAAAGATGTCCATATTGTAATTTTATATTCTGAGTCAAAAATTAGATTAAAATCAATTGGTGGGTTCCGCTAATAAAAATTTAAAATTAAACCTGCAATTAATCCCTCGTAGGACAAGAATCACATTCTCCAAAAGTTGAGTATGATCGAGGCCCAAATCAGGCTCAAAATAACCCTCACAGAAGCAAGAAAATAAGAGCTTAACTGAAGTGAAACAAACACTTAGGCTAGAATTACAGTATCGTAGTAAAAATAAGTGAGTTCCTCAATATTTCTCAGAATTCTAAGCTCAACAATGGTGCTAATTTCGTGTGAAAATGATGAGAAAGACAAAGTGGTAGCTTATATATAATATATTGCTACCACCACTGGGGGGGGGGGGGGGGGGGGGGGGGGTCAAACCACAAAAACAGCATAACTTAAATGACGGATCTTCCGTAAGCAAAAGTAGAGGAGGTTTCTTGTAAGCAGAAGGAGTTGACATTAGCCTCCACCGCAAAAGTGGCTCCACAACCGCTAAAGAAACTACAGAAAAGCGACCTGCACCAGCACCAGCACCAGCTACATCAGGAGAATACTCAAGTTGAAAATTCTCCGAATGGGTCCTCGGTAATTCGTAGGAACCTCAAGAATGCAAAAGAAATATGCTACTCGACCCTTTCAGAACAACATAATGATACTTCAAACTTAACAAAATCGATGAAATTCCCAGCGGAGATCATTTCTATGAAAAATGGCCCCAAGCTCATTCCTTCCATTTTAACCAAAATCCACCCAATGGTTCAAAATAAGCAAAGAAGCCTCGAGACCCAAATCAAAGGTCCTTCTAATCTAAAATCCATGTTTTGGAGATAACAGATCTGTCAGAATTCTCATCTAAGGTCGTTTACTAAAAGTTTTGATCAAAATCTAATTTCTCAATTTTAGGAGCTCCAAAATAGAAAAATTGGCTTAAACTCAAGCGAACTATTATGAATTGAACCGTCAGTCCCAGTAAATCATAAATTACCTATAGCAGCTATAGAAAAACCCAAAATGCAAAAAATATATGAAAATAGAGAAAATAAACTTAAGGATCATTATAATTGGCTAAATGAAATAGAGTGCTTTAACTAAGTTATGTAAATTTGAATTTTAAAGAAAAAAGAGAAAAAAAAAATATAGTTAAAACAAATAATCATATTATCTAAAGAAAAAAATTGGGTTAAAATATACATTGTATCTATAATATATTAATAATGTGAAAGGCTTTAGAAATATCGTTTGAACTTTTTGTTCTTCATTAAAAGTTTTTGCTTTAGACAAAATAGTCTTTTCATTATTTTTTCTAATATTTAAGAGTTAAAAATTAATTAAATATATTTATGATAAAAAAATTTCTTATTAGAAGTCATTAGAATTAATGACAACTAATATTTTTTTCATTAGTTTAAAAATTCTAAATCAATTATATTTGATTTTAAGAAGATTTAAAAAGTCTATAATCTACGTCTTAAACTTTTTGTACTTCATTAAAAACCTCCGTAATGGATGAAACCATCTAATTTTAAATAATCAAAAATTACACGTGCGATTAAACTAGAACTAGAAAAAAGGATCAATACTAGGGGTGTACATAGGTCGGGTTGGTTCGATTTTTCATTAAAATATAACCAAACCAATAACGTCGATTTTCTAAATCTATAAATCAAATCAAACTAATAGACAATCGTTTTTAAATTTCGATTTTAGTCGGGTTTTTTCGTTTTTTTTTTTGACTTTTTTACAATTATAATGTGATTGAAGAAAAAATTAAATGTTTTTACTAAAAAGATTAAAAACACAATGGTCATAGAGTAGTTTCAATAAAAATTAAGTTGGAAAATTGCTAAAACATCTAAACTACTATCTCTCAAAGTAATATTATGTGAATACCCGGTGGTTCAATTTCTAAGTCCCCTTCACATAAAATGTGAGCATACAAAAGAATAAAGTATTGGAGACAATTTATTAAAAGCTTAACTTCATAAAATAATTAACTATAACATAATTTCACAAGAAAAAAGAGAAAGAAGAGAAACAACTCAAATTACAACTTGATGAATGAAGAGAATGAGAAAAGTAAGATGAAAGTAAGATGAGGAAATAAAGAGAACTCTCTGAAAACTTGAAAAGTAAAATGTAAAGTTAAGCAATTGAAGATTTTTAGGTTTTATATTAAAATTGGACTTTGTATTAATTTGTTACTAATGGACAAATATTATAATTAAAGGCCAAGAATATATATCTATTTTCTGAATATAAAAAAGTAATAAAAGTAATTAGAAAGTAGATTATAAATTTTATGTATAAGAAATTAAAATTATATATGTATTATATCGGTTCGGTTTGGGTTCGATTTGATTTTATTTTTTTTAATGCCAAACCAAACCAAGAATGATCGAGTTTTTTCCCCGACACCAAACCAATCAAACCAAACCATAATCAATTTTTTTTTCTCGGTTTGATTTGATTCATCGATTCAGTTTGACTTAGCATTTCGATTTGTACACCCCCAATCAATACAATTAGAACAAATAAATTATTATATTAATAATGTGACAATTAATAGTTGAAATACCTTACTTCGAAGCTTGAGTTTCTGATATTTTCCCCTTCCCATTCACCTAAAAGAGTGTGTATTCACGCTCTTTGCCACATCAATATTGGTAGACTCAAGATCTTTCTCTCTAATTTCTAAATTCTAATATATTAAAAGTAGGAATTACCTTAAAAATATTGTTTGAACTTTTTTACCTTTCCTTAAAAATTATTGCTTTAGACTAAATCGTATTTTTACTATTTTCATAAAATTATTATTGGAAGATTCAAAATTAAATACTCTAAAATAGCTTCAGAATCACTTTAGTACTAGGATTTCTTCAATCACTTTAGTGAAACTCAGAACTAAAATAAGCCACGAAATAAAAATAAGTGATCAAAATTGACCACCTATTTAAGAAATTACCAAAATAGGCTAAACGTAATAAATTATTACGTTTTATATATTTTTCTTAACGTTAAATGACGGAAATGAATAGTAAACACTGTTTGTAAAATGTAATAAATTATTACGTTTTATAAATACTGTTTGTAAAACGTAATAATTTATTACGTTTTCCATAAAAAAAAAAAAAGCTTTGTGCTGTCACATCCATCTATGTCAAATCATGTAGTTTGTAATAATTTATTACGTTTTACAAACAGTATTTGTAAAACGTAATAATTTATTACGTTTTACAAAAAGTATTTGTACTTTGTAATAAATTATTACAAACTACATCTGTCCATGTCCCATTAGTTTTACTTTCCCTCTTTTAAATGTAACCTCCACCCCACCCCATGCAGCTAACCGTCCCACCCCTCCCTAACCCCTTACCTTATTTTTTATAAGGTAAAATAAAATTTTTAATTATGCATTCTTTATTTTTTTTATTTATAAGGTGCACTCTTGGAAAGAGCTGCGTGGGGTGGGGTGAGGATTACATTTAAAAGAGAGACGTGGGGTGGGGTGAGGATTGCATTTAAAAGAGAGAAAGTAAAATTGATAGGATATGAACATGTGTAGTTTGTAATAATTTATTACAAAGTATAAACACTTTTTGTAAAACGTAATAAATTATTACAAACTAATACATGATTTGACATAGATGGATGTGCCAACACATTGCTTTTTTTTTTTGTGGAAAACGTAATAAATTATTACGTTTTACAAACAGTGTTTACTATTCATTTTCGTCAGTTGACTGTTAAGAAAAATATATAAAATATAATAATTTATTACGTTTAGCCTATTTTGGTAACTTATTAAATAGGTGACCTATTTTGATCATTTTTTTTATTTCGTGGCTTATTTTGATTCCGAACTCACTTTAGTGCTAGGATTTCTTTAACTAATTAAGGCAAATATTTCTTACGTGATGTCTCTTTATTTAGGTTTAGGGTTTAATTATTTTTTCTATTTATTTTAGGTAAAATTTAGATCTTTTCGATCAAGCACTCTTTTATATAGAGGGAGAAAAAAATGTCTACCGTATTTTTCCCCGTAGCGGCAAAGTTTTGACTAAAACATATCTCAGTTTTCAAAAAAACTTAGCTTTTAGCCTCTTCAACAAGGATGGAGATGGTTGCATCACTGCTAAGGAGCTTGGAATCGTGATACGATCACTGAGGTAGAACCCAATTGAGGCGGAGCTTCAAGACATGATCAACGAAGTTGATGCTAATGGAAATGGGATCATTGACTTCCCTGAGTTCCTTAACTTGATGGCTTGCAAGATTTGATCAACTCAACTTAATCTTATAAATTTAAAGTACACCAAAAGAGGAAAAAATAAAGAACAAAGTATCGGCAGATGAGCTTCATAAGGTGTCTATTTATGGTTAGTATGTGTTCTTTGGCATTATTAGCATTGTTTTGGTGCTTGCCTGTTTTCCTATTTGCGTTGTTTTGTAGTGCTGTTCTTTGGTACATGCTTTTCTGCTCTATATTCCTATTTTAGTAGTTTGATTATTATTCAAATCTTTCCATTATTGGGTACCTTGAATGTCCCTTTTTGAAATCTTTTGAACTGAGTAATTTCATTGGATTTTAAAAAAAAAATGAGTGAAACAAATTTATTCTTAATAGAACATTCATCCTAGAGAATTCTGACCATTGAGCCACACATATATGATACTAATCTGGTGCTTTGAAAATTCATCTGAGCTCCACAAAATAATTTAATTTACATGTTTTATTAACTCTGCTCATCTCCTTTTGTACTCGCAGGATTGGTTACACATGAATACAATTGTTGAATTATTGATTTGAAGATCTTCCCGACAACATGTAACATATATTATGCGCAGTAGGTAGTGTTGGTGTAATATACCACAAATTACAATAATTATTACAATTGAAATAAAATAAACAAAAAATGAAGAAAATAAGATTATTTTCTTCTTGGCTGAAGCGCGAATATCTCGCTCTCTTTAAGGAGATTCAAGCCCACTGCGGCATAATCTACACCGATCCAGCAGTATATCTCGTGACTTGTCCCCTCCAGGATACAACAGTCCATCAACGATGTACAACTGAAGCAACTTGTACATGCAATTGTTATTTTTTGGGTACACAAAATCTGTATTTTCGCAACACTACTTTAACATAAGTTTAAGAATAAATCAAGAACAATTTTTAAGTTGTCCAACATCTTCAACACAAGGTCAAAATGATCTTTCAAAGAAGCAGAAAAAAGTCAAGTCCTCCGAATTCACGGAGTGTCGTTAAGGAAATAATTTCCTTCAAGTACCCGAGGTTGCGGAATTTCCCCCCCCAGGATAAAATGGCTTCACAACCAAAATGTAGCGGTACCTCAAATTTTCTGGTTTTCTTCGAACTCACTCAACGGGAGATAATCACACAGAGTTTTTACAAGCAAGAGAATATTTTTCTTATACAGAAATTTTTCGTACTAAACCTATGGAAAAAATACAGGTTTATATAGCCATAAAGTGGCCCTTCTGAAAGGTGGTAATGGTTCATCCGAAAAAGTGTATCCTTTAGAAGAGTCATGTATGTTCATTCGAAATATTGTGTCTTTTTTTTTTGAACAGACACAACTATCCAAACAGTCACTCCTTTTCCAAAATAATGTGTCTTTTCCTCAAAGGATTGTGCCCCTCCATTTTTCATTCACACCAATTGAACCCAGCAATCTCCCACATGAATGGAAAATGACTATTCTTTGTAAAACTTTACGGACAAGTATGTAATCATCAAGCAAATACTGATTGTATCTGGATAAGTGGGTTTCCCTTTGAACTTTTCATAGTGAACATACATTAGATGCACTCGGTCAATCGGTAGATTCGATATCTTTGAACCGTCGAGTTTTAATGTACACCTAGACAACAATGTCACATAATCAGCCTTTTACCATTTATGGTTCTCACGATTTTATTCGTTTCAGCTATGAACACGTCCCGGTCTCATGAGAGCTTAGAGAATAGGCCTTTACTAACATTCTCCTTGAAGCGACTTCCACTTCGCCCTCATATAGGTGATTTCTAAAAATTCCTATAGATTAAACTATTTGGTCAAATCTACCAAATTTAGTTAATCATTAAAAGACTTCACACCATAAGTCTTATCCTTGTTTACTAAATATTGTCAACATCATGGGAATGGGTTGGGTATATTGACAATGTTGAACCTTTCAGAAACAACTTTATTTGATCTCCTTGAATCTAACTCTTGGGATATCCAGTCTGCTAGATAGAGTTACCGCCACGCATACTTGTCCTAGGTCGTAAACTCATTCCCTTGGATGTCCTCTCAACTCCTTCTTTAAATAGGCCTTTTTTAAGTAGATCCGACACATTATCCTTTGACTTTACATAGTCAACAGTGATAATTCCACTAGAGAGAAGTTCTCTAACGGTATTATGTCTCCGTTTTATATGACGAGATTTACCGTTGTACATAATGCTCCCTGCCCTACCTATTGCCGCTTGGCTATCGCAGTGCATACATACTGGTGCCCCTAGTTTGGGCCAATAAGGAATATCTTTCAAGAAATTCCGAAGCCATTTTGCTTCTTCACCAGCTTTATCTAATGTGATAAACTCAAATTCCATTGTAGAGCGAGCAATACATAGCTGTTTGGATGATTTCCAAGAGACTGCTCCTCCACCGATAGTATATACATATCCACTCATGGATTTTACTTTGTTCGATCCGGTGATCTAATTTGCATCATTATATTTTTCAAGTACCGTGAGATATTTATTATAACTAGTCAAGTGTACATGTGTTGCACGTGTACTTTATATCAAGTCATCAGTCAATGTAACCTATATTTAAAAAAATAATTTATTAAAAAATAACAATTGACTTTTAAAATCAAAGATAGACAGCTTTAGGGATTCAGGCGTGCGTGAAGTATCGATATCTTGATTGTCTCCTATGACATGAACTATCACATAACGAATGATAACAAAAGTAATATGATTAAACCTAATCTTTATACAAAAATTCATCAAAGTACGATTGAACAGTAAGTGGACTCAATGCACAAAAGTTATGTAAATATACTTACAAAAATACGTGGAGTTCCTCACTTCATTCCCCAAAAAACTACAATAATTTGTACATTTAATGTTGTAGCTGAATTGAAGATTGTTAATGCTAGTGCTATTTACTATCCTTCAACATGGAATATGACATCATAAAAACAAAGAGTAATCAGCCCGAATGTCATCAGTTTTCTCCACATTTAAATGGATACCTTGATCAGTTCAAGAAAGTTTATACCTTAATTATTTTTAGTCATTCTTTTTGAATCCGAGTAGAGCATTCTGGATGTAGAAAAAAGTTGAAAGAGGTAAATACTGCATCCCATAATACGATAGTTTATTTTTTATACTTTTAATGTAAATACATCAAGTTTCTGTGTGTGGAACTTATACACAAAGTAATCCACTATAACCTTACCATTTGTTGTTTTTCGGAAAAGGACAATGGTGTCTGGAATGTGATTCTTTAGCTTCTTCGACGTGCATGGTATATGTATTACTTACAAACTTAAAAAGATGTTTTATTATCCTTGACCAATAAAATTAATGTAATGGAAAAGAAATTTGAGACCAAAAAATTGAATCAAAATATTATGTTAGAGACTCAATAACAAAAGCTACTTACAAAAGAATGATTTGTTATATATGGCCAATAAAACCAACGAAATAGAAAAAGACCTCTAACACTTACAAATCACAAAATTACTCAATAACAAAAGCTTGTTCTTCATGATTCAATCTGAAACCTAGAAAACACAATGTTACAATGAATATTGAATCACCAAAGTTACTTACAAACATAAAAAGATGTTTTATTATTCTTGATCAATAAAAATAATACAATAGAAACAGAAGTTTGAAATTTAAAAATTTAGCCAAAAAAATAATGTTAGAGATCAATAACAAAAGCTACTTACAAACCTAAACTCAATTTTTCTAACAACTAGTGCAAACAGCATTGATTTTTTTTGAATGAATATACGCCACCAACTCAATTATTTTTAAAAAGAACCCAATTTGATTCTCTTATGATTTTCTGCCTAAATTAAATAAATACTTTAATTAATTGCAAACCCTAAATATTAGATAATAAAAATAATTATTTAAGAAAATAGTCAAAAGACGATTTTGTCTATTGTTTGGTCTTTTAATAAAGGGCAAAAACTTCAAATCACTTTTCTAAGGGCCTTCACACTTTTAATATATCCTAAAAATTGAATCAAAAAATTACGTTAGAGACTAAATAACAAAAGCTACTTACAAAAGAATGATTTGTTATATATGGCCAATAAAACCAACGAAATAGAAAAAAACCTCTGAAACTTACAAATCATAAAATTACTCAATAACGAAAGCTTGTTCTTCATTATTCAATCTCAAAACCTAGAAAACACAATGTTACAATGAATATCAATCACCAAAGTAACTTACAAACATAAAAAGATGTTTTATTATTCTTGATCAATAAAAATAATACAATAGAAACAGAAATCTAAAAATTTAGCCAAAAAAATAATGTTAGAGATCAATAACAAAAGCTACTTACAAACATAAACTCAATTTTTCTAACAACTGGTGTAGACACCATTGATTATTTTTAATGAATATACGCCACCAACTTAATTTTTTTACACGTCCATGTGAGTTTTGTTATGATGAATTAACTACTGTATGGTCCTTTTTATAAGCTCAAAAAGAAGAAGAAAAAGAAAGAATCCTAATTCAATTCAAAGTGGATTCCGAATTGAATGTGATTCGTGAAAAGGAAAAAGTTAAAAAGAACCCAATTTGATTCTGTTATGATTTTCTGCCTAAATTAAATAAATACTTTAATTAACTGTAAATCTAAATATTAGATAATAAAAATAATTATTTTAGAAAATAGTCAAAAGACGATTTTGTCTATTGTTTGGTCTTTTAATAAAGGGCAAAAAGTTCAAATCAGTTTTCTAAAGGCCTTCACACTTTTAATATATTATAGATGCAAAGCATAGTCTTGAGTTTATTAAAGATACCCCAAAACTCTTTTCATTGCCATCCAATGAGTTTTATTGGGATTACTCATGTACCGACTCAACTTACTAATAGCACATGCTATGTCTGATCGTGTATAATTCATGATATATATTAAACATCCCAACATTCTTGCATACTCCAACTGTGAGTCACTTTCACCCTCATTCTTTTAAAGTGCGAAGCTCACACCCAATGGAGTCTTGGCAATACCAAATTCTAAATACATGAATTTGTCAAGTACCTTTTCGATGTAATGAGACTATGACAATGCCAACCCTTATAACATTCTATGGATTCTTATTCCTTAGATCACATTCGCAACTCCAAGGTCTTTCATATCAAACTTGCTCTCGAGCATTCATTTCTAAAATTTATGTCAGAAATGTCTCTACTGATGATCAACATGTCATCCACATACAAACAAACAATGACTTGGTGATTTGGAGTGTCTTTAATGTAAACACATTTATCACATTCATTTATCTTGAACCCATTTTGCCAACATGGCTTGTCAAACTTTGCATGCCATTATTTAGGTGTTTGTTTTAGTCCATAAAGTGACTTAATAAATTTACACGCCTTATTTTCTTTTCCTGGAACCACAAAAACCTCAGGCTGTTCCATGTAAATCTCTTCCTCTAATTCTCTATTTAGGAATGTTGTTTTCACATCCATTTGATGGATTTCAAGACCATATACCGCCACCAAGACAATTAACATCCAAATTGACATTATTCTCATTACAAGCGAGTATGTATCAAAGTAATCAACCTTTTACAACAAGTCTTCCCTTGTATTTGTCAATAACACCATCATCTTTCATTTTCCTTTTGAAGATCCATTCAGAACCTAAAAGTTTATTTTCTCGAGGAATATCAATCAACTCCTACATATGGTTGCTTAAGATTGAATAAATCTCACTAATGACTGCCTCTTTCCAAAAGGATGAGTCTAATGACAACATCGCTTTCTTAAACGTTTGAGTCTTATTTTTTAAGAGATATATTACAAAATATGATCCAAAAAAAGTTGACGTTCTATAACGTGTACTACGTCTTGGATTCTCATCATTATGTACATCCTCACTTCGTTTATCTTGAGGTTATTTAGACCCCCTAGAATGTTCATATCTAGTTTTATACGGATAAATGTGTTCAAAGAATTTAGCATTATCGGATTCAATTACCGTATTTTTATTGATATTTGGATGTTCAGAATTATGAACCAAAAACTGACATGCTTTACTACTTTCAGCATATCTTATGAACACGCAATCCACCGTATTAGGACCTAGCCTTACTCCTTTAGGCATAGGAACTTGAACCTTCGCTAGACACCTCCACACTTTGAAATATTTCAAGTTGGGTTTCCTTCTTTTCTATTTTTCATAGAGAATTAATTGTGTCTTACTATGGGGCACTCTATTGAGTATTCGGTTAGCTATAAGAATAGGTTTCCCCCACAAGTTCAGCGGTAAACCTGAAATTATTAGTAAGGAATTCATCATTTCCTTCAAGCTTTGTTTTTTTATTTTTGGAACTCCATTAGATTATGGTGAATACGTGGCCATAGTTTGATGGACAATTTCATTCTCTACACATATTTGTGCAAAGGGAGATTCATATTCTCCGCCTCTATTACTTCTTATCGTTTTGATCCTTTTGTCTAACTGATTTTCAACTTATGTTTTATATTGCCTAAACGTATCTATTATTTCATACTTACTGTTTAGCAAATAGACATAATAATATATAGTGCAAAAAATACTTTTTCCCACCACGAGATGGTATTGACTTCATATCACAAATATTAGTGTGGATTAAGTCTAAGGGATTGGAATTCCTTTCAACGGACTTATACGAATGCTTAGCATACTTTAATTCTACACACGTTTAACATTTTGATTTATTGCACTCAAAGTTTCACAAAACTTTTAAGTTAATCAGTTTTTGCAAGGTTTTGTACTTGACATGTCCTAAACGACTGTGCCATAAATCGTTTGACTCTAACAAGTAAGAATAAGCCTCAACTTTCTTCATTTCAACAACCATTACATAAAGTTTGAAAAGGCCCTCGTTGAGGTAGCCCTTTCCTACATATGTTTCACTCTTGCTTATTACAACTTTGTCCAAAACAAACACACACTTAAACCCATTTTTAATGATAAGTGTTGTCGATACTAAGTTTTTCCTAATAGTAGGAACATGGACAACATTGTTGAGAGTCAACACCTTGTCGGAAGTCACTTTTGGGAATATCTTCCCACTTTCTTCAACCTTGGTTGTTGTATTATTTTCCATGAAGATCATTTCTTTGGGACCAACGGAATCATAAGTAGCAAAAGCTTCTTTGTCTGCACAAACATGTCTAGTGGCTCCTAAATTAAACCACCATTTATTTGGATATCCAACTAGATTGCTTTCAGTGATCATATCGCATAGATTTTCAATGTTTCTAGTTGTTTCCAACATGTTTATCTAATATCTTTTCTTGTCCAGAAGAATTCTTCATCTTCTTATAATTTGGAGCGTCATCCTTAATAAGAATTGCAACCATCATTGATGATTTTTCAGTCAATTCATTATCCTTGTCTATCTTGGAATGACTCATAAGATCTTTTAAATCAGATAATTGATTTCCAATCATTATCATTATTATTATTATTATTATTATTATTATTATTATTATTATTATTTAAAAATATGAGGATCTATGCTTGTCAACATTTGCATTTCAAATTTGGCCAGGCAAATGACATCATTTGCTTCCATTCTTTGAAGTTCACACCAAAATATTTTTCTATTTCTCTGTCGTTTTTCTCATTGCTAGAACAATACATGAATGACTTAATGACGCAACATTGGTAGTTGTTGGGACAATACCATTCACAACCAAATTAATTTATTTTTTAGTTTCATTCATCATTTTCTTGTCAATCTTTAACATACTCTTCAGTATTTCAGAATACTAACAATAAAGAATTTAATCTTTAGCCAACTTATTTCTAGTCAATGATGAAGTTTTTATATCTTCAAATTATCAACTGAATGAACTATGAAACATGACGAAGTTTTTATGACTTCAAATCATAATCAAATTCAAACACAGTGAAATCCCATAGATTTTAAACTCCAGAAACCAATACAAAAATCTTAATGAATCGATGAAGTTTTTATATTCTTCAAACCGAATTCTCATACTGATTTCTCAATGATATTTTTATATTCTTCTAATTGAGGGAGTAGAAATCAAAAGATTTTAGTCTCCACAAAATCATATCCAATACAGATTAACCAAATACTTGATTTATAAATGGCGATAAATTTCCTTTTTATTCACCAAACAAGCACAAAAAAATATTTTTATACTTTCCTTAATGTTCATTTTCTCAATTTTGATAAAATCTGTATTTTTCAAGAATAACTTCAAACACATGTTCAAATTAACATATGAAAAATCAAATGAAGTTTTAACTCTGTATTTACAACTTTGAACTTTTAACAATAAGTTCAACCCAACTTATGAACATCAACAAAATGAAGTTCAAACTATTTTCTAGAAAATAGCAAAATCAAATATTAAGAACTTCAACACAAGTTCAACCAACTTATGAACAATCAAAATGAAGTTTCAAGAACTTCAAGCACAAGTTCAAAAAGTTGAAGAACTATTAATATGAAGTTTAATTATTTGCTAAAAAAACAGTAAATGAAACAATACAAATTAGTAAAGTTATTTCCTTAAGATTGTTATTTTTCGGTTACACAAAATTTGTAATTTCGCAACACTACTTCAACATAAGTTCAAGAATAAATCAAGAACACTTATAAAGTTGTCCAACACCCTCAACAAGTGCAAAATGATCTTTCAAAGAAGTGTGTTTTCAGTTTCTTAAAGAAAAATAGATGAAGCAGAAAAACTTCAAGTCCTCTGAATTCACGGAGTGTCCTTAAGAAAATAATTCCTCTCAAGTACCCGAGGTTGCGAAATTTTTCTCCCAGGATAAACTGGCTTCACAACCTGAATGTAGCGGTACCTCAAACTTTCTATTTTTCTTTGAACTCACTCAATGGGAGATTATCATACAGAGTTTTTAGAAGCAAGAGAATATTTCTCTTATATAGAAATTTTTCGTACAAAACCTGTGAAAAAAATGCAGGTTTATATAGCCATAAAGTGTCCTTTTCGAAAGGTGGTAATGGTTTATCCGGAAAGGTGCATCCTTTGGAAGAGTCATGTCTGTTCGTTCAAAATATTATGTTTTTTTTCTGAACATACATAACTATCGGAACAGTCACTCCTTTTCCAAAACAATGTGTCTTTTCCTCAAAGGATTGTGTCCCTCAATTTTCCATTCATACCAATTGAACCCAACAATAATAACTTGCAAGACCACCTCTATTTATAGGTGAGGTATTCATCCTTGTATTGAATAGAAAGAATATGGTGTAGTAAAGTGGATACATGAATAGTCTATGGATTACAAATGTTACAAAAATACCTAGAGTAATGAGGTAGAATAATGGTAGATGTTACAAGAACTAAATGTCACATTCTACCATAAAATAATGAGTGAAATAAAGTGTTGGTGGTAACAAGAGTTATACAAAGTAAATACACACTTTTACTCTTAATAATATTCCACTAATGTGCATTGGAAAAGTGCAACCATCAACAACACACTTAGTCATTTGATATAATGCACTTTAATATAATTAAAATATTAAAATACACCAACACTCCCCCACTCATTTTAATATTCAAATAAGAGTGTTTTTCACTAATTTAGTTGAAGGAAGACTATTATGCATAATGAAGGTGTGCTTTGCATTGAACCTTTACTTAGTAAAACAGTAAACTTTACTCCAGATTCAGTAGTGGTCTCAGACTTAAACTATGACTGCTTAAGAGAAATAAAGTATTACTATAATCTAAAAATTTAAAAAAAAAGGATTGTTTACCTTTTGCATGTTATTTTCTCAAAAAGATTTTTCCTTTGTTTCCTTTAGCAAGCATTCATAATTCAAAAATTTCAAAAAAAAAAATTACAAATAGGAAGTTTTTATAAAAGAAAAATGCAAAAAAAATAGTAGAAGTTTTGTACATTTCATATAATGAAAATACCAAAAAGACTTTTCTTTCATAGTTGTTGGTGTTAGTTTTATGTGAAGTGTCAAATTTAAAACCCCAAAAAGATTTTATTGACGTTGTTCATCGTCTGTTTTTGTCGTGTCTCTTAAGTTAGGCTCAATCTGTTAGTTAATCCTTAATTGTCCAATCTGAACGAACTACGCACACCTGATTCTCCTCTTTTCGGAGTGAGATACGTAGGCAGCCCTTCTAGGATTTGGTGATCTTATTTTAAAAAATTCAAAAAGATTTTCTTCACTCTTCATTTAGAGTTGTGTTACATATACATCTTTAAAAGTAAACTACAAAAAGATTTTTCTTTAATAGTTTAAAGTTTCATTTTCACATGAAATTTAAAAAAAAAAACAAAAAAAATTTTCTTTGGTAATCATAGGTCTCATTTTGTATAGAAATTTTAAAGCTAAAAAAAAATTCAAAAAGATTTTCGTCAATTCTTTTGACGATTTGTTTTCTTCTTAAAGTTCAAGAAAAGAAAGAGAGTTTGATTGGTCATTTTTTGTCAAACTTCACGAACTATGCACACCTGATTCTCCTCTTTCGGGAGTGAGATACGTAGGCGCCCTTCTTAGGTTCGGTAATCTTTTCAAAATAAAAAAAAAGAGAAAAAGATTTTGAGAAAGTATTAAACTCTAAGGTATTTATTATTTCTTGTTCATTTAGTTTAAGGTGATTGGTTTGTGGTATTTTGGATGGTCCTCCACATCACACCATGCCTAAGAAAGAGTTAGTCATGCCTAACAAGGATATAGAGAGTGACATCATGGATCAGACAAAAAGTCAGGAAAATGAAAATCTAAAGCAAGAGATTTGTGAGACTAAGACAACAAATGATGAAAATGCATCGAGTTTGGGCCAGTGGGTTGCCTCCTTCCACATTCCCATTATTGACCCTGCAAATACCTTTAGTCTTTCATCACAATTGCAAAGTCAGTTTCCTACTATTGTTGATGCACCATAACATGCCTCAGAATTCACTCCAAGACAAAAGCATCCCAATGCTTCAATCACTCATTCTCCATCTCTTCGATGTAAATCTGTCACATTGATAGCACCACCTATCGTCTTTGCTTTTGTTGCTCAAACCTCTACTGAGGCTTCCACTTTTGCTCTCTGCCCAATAATTGTGCTTCCCCAATTTACTAGTGAGTCGATGTTTAGTACTCTTGATGATCACTATTATACTCCTGAGCCCATATCTATGTTAATTAAACCAATAAAATTTCTTACTAAGAAGCCTGACATACTAGAAGATCAAAAGAAAATGGTTGAAAAAATAAAGAGTACAGAAAATGCCATAAAAAGTTCCCTAAGACTTGTGGGTAAAGAAGATGGTTTATATAAAGACTGGGGCATGTCGTCAAGTGTCAAACTTCCTATAAGATTTAAGATATTGAATTTTCGGGAGCATGATGGACATGAGGATATCATGAAACACTTGGGATGATATTGGAATCAATTAAATGGATCTGAAGGAAAGAAGAAGGAGAATAAAGCTATTGTTGTTACAGGGGCAAAGTAGAGCTGGAGAGATCCAACTCAGCAATATTTTCAGTCTCAATCCCGATCTTACACATCAAATCCACATGCTTGCCTGCAACAAAGTTCCTCTTTGTAAAATCCAAGATATTCCATTCCATTTTCTCAGTATCCTTTGAACAATGCATAGTCGTATGGTCATCCGTCTTTCTAATGGTGTTCCCTGGTCCCTCAACATCATCCTCGACCCCCACATATTTACCAAAAAACTTCTAAGTCCAAGTTTCAAATGAGGCCAGAGTTTGTGGAGAGGAGAAAGTCAAAAGATAATTTTACACCAATTGGGGAATCGTATGCCAGTTTATTCTGGAGATTGAGAGAGTTAGGCATGATCACTCCTCTCCTTAGGTGTACTTTTGATCTACATCTAAGAAACTTTGATCCTCATGTACGATATGCATATCATTCTGATATTCAAGGTCACAGTATTGAAGGTTGTAATCAATGAAAAGAGAAATAGAAAGGATGATTCAAGAAAAATTAATTGTAGTGCAAAATATTAACACTATAAAGGTCACATAGAGTCCTTCACCAAAACACAGTAATGCACAATATGTGGGAAGCAATGAGTCAAGCATGGGGATCCAAAACTTATTTGTCAAAGGAAATATGTCAGATGGTGGTGAAAGCTCTAGTCATGATGTTGTGCAGATCAATGGCTAAGATGTCAAGCTCAGCAATTGGGAAGTCACTCCTCTCCTTACTTGGAAGGATTGGTGGTAGTTTAATTTATTTTTCTTTTTGTTTTTCAAATTATTTTAGGGTTGTAGTTCGGAATCTATTTTATTTTGTTTCTCTGTCGTCTTTGTTTAAACCCTTCTATCTTTTCTTTTAATGAAATGTGGTGTCTCTTGTCGTTTTGTTTTATTTTATGTTGTTTGTTTATTTTCTTTACACAATACATTTTATGTTAGTTCTAGTGTTATGACATGTTTGCAAAATTTTTAGCCAGATCTTAAAATTCAAATTTAATCATGAAACATTGAATCAGATAGCTAAAGTTAGGAAAAAAATTTGAGAAAATAGGTAGAGTGTTGAGGCATTTGGTGAAAAGTTGAAGCCTTCTTTGAAAATTAAGAAAATTATTTTGAGAATCACAAGAATAACTTGGTCATCAATTGAAAGACGTGTCTCAATTAGGTCAAGCAATAAATGTGCGATCCTATATCAAGATAATCAAATCCACGGGAGCATGAGTCATTCGATGTGAGGGTAGTACAATAAATGTGGAGTTTTATATTGGAAAAGTGCAGAAGTAGTGACACACATGCTTAGGTTAAGTTAGTTCTGTAAAAAATGTCATAAATTATCTTCACCTCACACTTTCATATTGCAAGTTATGTAATTATGTTTCAAGGATTGATATGATGAAGACATTTTATTCTGCTATCCAAACATTATGTCATCCTCTGTTTACCCTATTTGAGATTTAGTTCTATTTTATTTCATACTCCTTTTTTGGAATCAAGATAGAGTCAGTAAAGTTCAAAAGTGTCGAGTAAAAAATAGAGTCAGAAAAGTCCAAAAAAAAGGAAAAAAAGAAGAAAAAAAAGAAAAAAATGTGTCAAAAAAGAAAGAAAATAGAAGTGTTAAGAAAATAGAGTCAGAAAAGATTTTAAAGAGAAGAAAAAAAGCCAATTGAAAAAAGAAGAGAATTCAAAATCAAGCAAAAGAACAAGTTGTCTAAACTATGTTTGACCTGATTCTCCTCTTTCGGGGGTGAGATATGTAGGCAGCGCTACTCTGGGTTAGGTCCAACCAAATAAACAATTTAGAATTTCCCAGTCAAAAGAAACGAGGGCATGAGTTAATTTTCATTATCTGAGTCAATTTCAAAAGTTGTAAGTCCCACCCCACTTCAAGTGTCGTTTAAGCCTCATGTCATACTTTCTTTCTAACCTTATCCAAAAGCTAAGTTACAATCAAAGAAAAACCTTCAGATCAATCTTTGAGAATATTAAGGCTAAGAATGCAGTAGATATGATGATATATTTTAAGTACTACTTGTCTTCTGCAGCATAAGGAACCAGGAGAGAAATAAAAATAAGAGAGTCTTATTGGTAAAAATGCTCACGTGCACCATAAGGCGATGGTAAGTTGAGAGAAATAAAAATGAGTGACTTGTTAGTGAAAACCATTATGGACACCATAAGACGATGGTAAGCTAAGAGAAATGAAAATGAGAGTCTCACTGGTGAAAATCCTCACAGACACTTGAATTGAGAGAAATAAAAATAAGGGAGTATTATTACCTTATGGCAATGATGATTTGAGAGAAAGAAAATGAGAGAGGTCTATTAGCGAAAACCCTTCAAGGTGTCACTAGCTAAATGAGGTCTATAAGTGGAATTGATCTAAAGAAGAAACTCAATTTCAGGGTTATTAACTCAACAACAATTGATGGAAAGTTTGGATTAAAAAATCAGGCAGCTTAATCCAAAATGCATAGCATAATCATTAGAATTGATTGTCAATTTTAGATAATTTTTCCTTTTCTTTATTTTCAAAAAGGGACAAACATTATCTTTTCTTTCTTCTTTATATTTCTACTTTTGCTCTTTTAAGTTTGCCATTCGAACAGAGAATCATTTTTTCTCATGTCTTTGAGTCAAGTCTACGTCGTAACAAGTGACAAAGGATTTCAAAACTTGTTACCAACTTCTTCAATTGAACAAAGAAAGACGACAAAGGCCAGTACATAAAAAAACATAATTGTGAGCCAAAATAAGGCATGCAGAAAGTCTTATCAACAGGCAAGTTTAGGGAAATTGTCAAAATACTAAGGTTCAAGGAATTTTTTTGAAACATAGCATAACTGAGATATGGTGTTTGTTTCAGAGTCACTCATAATAACCTTAGTTTGAATTAATGGTGTAGCAAGGTAGTGACGTGCCATTAGTTGGAAGCAAGATTAAATGTCAGAAGTGCAAGATCAATCACCTCAAAAGCCAAACCCACAAGTAACCACCATGTTTAAACTCATAAGTTTTCTTTGTATGAAATAGGAACAGTTGCTACCTTCAAATCAAAGGCTTCAAAGCGATGAATATCCAGAGGTGCAATATCTTATTTCTACAAATGCAAAATCAGTGTTGCTGTACAGGTTTAGTAATCACAATTATGGTAAAACTCAGTATCTTGTACTCCTAAGAGACACATTCTCTAATTTGGGTCTTTCATGTCTCATGGCTAGGAGGTGCACTTTCTAACTTAAGTCGTTAATCCTAAAAGATGCACTTTCAGCAAGTATCTTGCACTTTCACTCTTAAGAGATGGACTATTGGTCTCAATCATTTCATTTTACCCTCAAAAGGTGCATTTGTTGATCATAATCTTGATTCATCTTTGTATTGTGCATTGTTGCAAGTAGTTGTGATTGGATGTGACACCTACAAAAGCTTTTGATGATAAACTGGGCAAAAAGAAATTTAATTCCTATTATTTGGAACTTATGTTCAGGACCCTCCTAGAAAATGAAAATTTACTTTATGTTCAGGACCCTCTTGGAAAATGAAAATTTACTTTCTGTTCAGGACCCTTCTGGAAAATGGAAACTTTATGTTTAGGACCTCCTAGAAAATGAAAATTTACTTTATGTTCAGGACCCTCCTGAAAAATAAAAATTTACTTTCTGTTCAGGACCATCCTGAAAAATAGGAACTTACTTTATGTTCAGGACCCTCCTAGAAAAAGGGAACTTACTTTATGTTCAGGACCCTCCTAGAAAATAAAAGTCTGCTTTATGTTCAGGACCCTCCTGAAAATGGAAATGTACTTTCGGTTCAGGACCCTCCTGGAAAATGGGAATTTACTTTCTTTTTAGGACTCTCCTAGGAAATAAGAATTTACTTTATGTTCAGGACTCTCCTTAAAAATAGGAATTTACTTTATGTTCAGGACCCTTCTGAAAAATAGGAATTAACTTTATGTTCAGGACCCTCCTAGAAAATGAGAATTTACTTTATGTTCAGGACCCTCCTGGAAAATGGAAATTTACTTTATGTTTAGGACCCTCTTGAAAAATGAGAATTTACTTTATGTTCAGGACTTTTTTGAAAAATGGAAATTTACTTTATGCTCAGGATCCTTTTGAAAAATGAGAATTTTACTATCTGTTTAGGAATGGAAATTTACTTTATGTTCAGGACCCTCCTGGAAAATAGGAGTTTACTTTATGTTCAGGACCTTTCTGGAAAATGGAAATTTACTTTATGCTTAGGATCCTTCTGAAAAATGGGAATTTTACTTTCTGTTTAGGACCCTCCTGGAAATGAAACTTTACTTTCTGTTTAGGACCCTCCTGGAAAATAGGAGTTTACTTTATGTTCAGGACCTTTCTGGAAAATGGAAATTTACTTTATGCTTAGGATCCTTCTGAAAAATGGGAATTTTACTTTCTGTTTAGGACCCTCCTGGAAATGGAACTTTACTTTCTGTTCAGGACCCTCCTAAAAAATGGGACGTTATTTTGAAAAATGAAATCTTTCTTTACCATAATCTTTGTTTGGGAAAATTTTTGTTCTAGTTTTAATTTTGATTTCAGGAATCCGCCTAGAGAACAGGGTGAAGAAATTGAAAGTCAGGAGCCTAATTGAAGAATATGGTGATAAAATTGCAAGTCAAAAGCCTGCCTGGGTGATGAAATTGAAATTCAGGAGCCCCATGAAAAATAGGGTGATAAAATTAAAAGTTAGGAGCCCGCCTGAAAAATAGGATGATGAAATTGAAAGTCAGGAGCCCACTTGAAGAATAGGGTGATGAAATTAAAAGTTAGGAGCCTACCTGGAGAACAGGGTAAAGAAATTGAAATTCAAGCAACAAGATGAAGAAATTAAAAGCCAAGCAACAAGGTGAAAAATTGTAAGTCAGGAGCCCTCCCGGAGAATAGGGTGAAGATTTTCAAATTCAGGTTCGTATTCAGAAGTACCATCTGCAGAACATGGTCAATTTTGAGTTCATCTCCAACACCAAATTTTGTATGAAGAGATAATCTATTCTCCAGTTCAACCCAAAGAAAATACGATCTTTTGTCACTTTTGAAAGCATTGGAGACCCAAGACAAAAATCAAGAGATCTTGCATAGATAGAACTTTTGTAATTTCATTTATCTTTTAACTTGTCATTTTCTTTTTGATGTAATGGCAGAGTACAGACCAAAATCTCGACGGGGCCTCACTTGACTCTCCAACTCGGTAAAGTCCCTCCCTTTCAACCCTTTGAACAATATGCGACCTGATCCCCACCTAATCTGAGATAGGTAGGACACCCAAAGTGTAGAGTCGATTACACTCCATCTTTCTTCATCGTTCTTCTGAATAATGGTTGGTCAAAATTTTGTCTCATTGTCTACTTCTTTGTCTGGAAACACTTTGTGTTTACATTCAAAGAGGGGCATAATGTAGACAGATAATTTTGTCTACCCCAAAAATTAATTTCTGGTATTTACCTCTCCCTACCCTACCCCCATCAAATCCTACCCACTACTAACACACTCACCTACACACTCTATTTTTAGTTCAAGACACCATACACATATAACCCTCCACATCCCCAATTCACTCACCTACTCACAATACTCACAACAACTATATTGCTATTTTTCTTTCTTTCTTCTTTGACTAAAAAACAACAACAATACACACACCCATTCATCATCTCTCAAAGACCGAAAAACAACAACACCCACCCACCCATATGAAAAGATATATATGCATACACAGATCATCTTTTTCTTGGTTTTTTTTCATGATTTAAGCGTACACACACATAGTAAAGAGGAGAAAAATTGAGAGAGAAGGGAGATCAAGAGAAAGGTATAAAAATGAGGGAGAAAAAGAGAGCAAAATTTGAGAGAGAGAATCGGGAGAGGGGAATAAAAGGGTGCCCGTTAGACTGTATTTTGGCGAGAACCTTATCGGAGAACCATCAGAATCATCGCCAAGAATGCCGACGGCCACTGTTTGGTCGCTTGTACGGCAAAAACTATTAGAAAACAGTATCGCTGGCTTTATTTTAGCCAGATTCACATCGAACAACCACTCTCCATTCCCGTTTTCTGTTTGAATCCCACTAGAAAATTCCATCAAATTATTTTCTTGTGGATTTGTTTCAAACCAGATTTTGGGGGTCTCGTGGCTGAGTTGGTCTGCAGTTGACATTTCGGTGTTCGTTGAGGTTCTCAAGAGTCTCTTTATTCTCTTCTTAAGTTATTCAAAAATATTCAAAAGGCCCAATTCTTTAACTCTTTCTTTTTTATCTTAACTTAATTTGATATATTGATGTTAGGATTATGTGTTTGATGATCTCGATTGAGTAACTTTGTTGATATTGGATATTGTTTGTTTGTGAACGATAGATCATGTTACGACTTGATGTTGGTATGAACTTGAATAACTAGTTTCATGTAGAAAGTTTGTATTAAAAAGGAATTTGGGGAAGGGTTTGATACTGATAAAATATGATTATGGATTAATTTAATCTATTGATTGGTGGTTTGAATAAGAACGAGTGTTGATGTTTTGTCAAAACCAGTAGTATCATGTTTTAGGCAAAAATAAATAGGCAAATCTTAGGTTGGGTAGGCGAACTGTAGGAATTAATATTGTTGGGTGGTTTAATGTTCGTTGAATGATTTTGTTGCACAAAGTCAAAATTGTATTCATTTTCGTTGGGGAATGCCCCGAGGAAATTGTATTCATTCACCGGGGAATGTCCCAAAGTATTATGTACGTGAAGGATGTTCGTGATCAAGACTCAAAGCATCGGGTGAAGCTTAGTCTAGGACTAGATTAGAATATAATTTACATTTTCACATTTTTCTATTTTTGGACTGTATAATTTAGACTGAACACTATTTTTGGTTTTGTTTGTTTGATTGTTTGTTTTCTTGTTGTGTGTTTTATTGGTTTATACATTTCATAGTGTCTACTAGCCTATATATACTCTACAAAGCGACCGTGGTCGAACCACGAGATCGAGGGGTGCCTAACACCTTCCCCTTGGTCAACAGAATTCCTTAGCCAGAATCTCTGTTCATAAACCAGTTTTAAAGAGTCAAACTGTTTTGAAAAAAGATTTTTCAAAGGTGACTTGGCACACCCAATTTATGTCAAGTGGCGACTCTGAATTTGATTATAAAAGATCCTTTTCAAAACAAAAAATATTTTCTTTTGTCGCTTAATAGTAAAAATCCTTTCAAACTTAAAATCAACCTTTTTGGTTAAAAAAGGGGTGTGACAATGTGCATGTGTTTTATTCCAAGACTAATTATGCACTTGTAACACCTTTTTTTAACATATTCTCAAAAGTACAAAAATCACATATTTCACGATGATATATTTTCTTACTTTATTATCTCCTACTATTTTGAAACTTTAAGAAAATAAACTTTCATGAAAAGTATCATTTTATTTATGAAAAATAATAGATAACTTTTTACCTTTTTCTCCGCAACAAGTATAAAAGATTTTTACCTTTTCTTCGCTTGAGTTGAGGAGTAGAAAGATACTTTATGTGACTATCTCTTGCCATTCATCTTTTGAGATCTCTCATCTTGATGTCCATGATATTTTCAAACTATAACAAAACATAAATCTCCTTAAAATTGTTGGTGAATATACCACAAATTACAATAATTACAGTTGAAAATATAAATAAATAAAAAATGAAGAAAATAAGATCATCTTCCTCTTGGCTGAGGCGCGGATATCTCACTCTCTTTAAGGATATTCAAGCTCACTACATTATAATCTACACTGATCCAACAGTATATCTCGTGACTTGTTCCTCCAGAATACAACAACTCATCAACGATATAAAACTCAAGCAACTCCAGGTTAGTTGAAGAGTTCAAAGCTCCACCATAAGAACACCTTCCTTCAACATATATTTATTCTCTTTGTATAGTGAATATAATTAAAGACTTGGAATAATTTCTTTGTCTCAACTCTTTCACTAATATAATTACTCTTTTTTGTATAGTGAATGTAGTTGTAGACAGACTATTTTCTTTGTCTCAACTCTCTCTTTCACTACTACACACTACAATCTTTTTCACACTTATCATATTTTCTTGTACATGCAATAACATGCAAGACCATGTCTATTTATAGGTGAGGTATTCATCCTTGTATTGAATAGGAAGAATATGATGTAGTAAAGTGCATACATGAATAGTCTATAGGTTACAAATGTTACAAGAGTTAAAAGAGTAACGTGGTAGACTAATGGTAGATGTTACAAGTGTCATACCCTATTTTTACCTGAGGTTAAAACGAACATGACGTTATGGACTCTAAAAGAATGAAAATTTGCACAGAGTCACCACCTAATTTTTAAGGAAAATAAGGAAACCTATTGAAGTATTAACATGTGATTAATGTTTTTAGTCTGCGAAAAACCAATTGAGATTCTAGGTAAGAGTTCAAGTTATTCTGAAGGGAAAGGGTTAGGAATCCTTCAAAATCCACAAGTGTGGTACCCAGCTAGTCTAAATTTTTCAAAGAGGGAGGAGGTATAAAAAATAATGTGGAAGTGTATGTATTAAATATAAATGTTTAAAATTATGTAAAGATGTATGTCTATTAAATATATAAATAAAACATGTTATTATAAAAAAATGTAAAAGATATGTATAAAAATACATGTGAAAAGAAAAGTATTTTATGTTGTGTGAAAGAAAGTATATCTTGATATGTCATGAAGAGAAAGAAAAAAATAATGTTCTTTGTTTGATTAAAGTTAATGAAAAAGTAAAGATTTACTTTAACAAAAAGATCACAATGTTTATGATGTCAAAGTATGTAAACAAATTTGATTAATTTAATTTATTAGTGTAAACATTAACGACCTAAGTTTGCATAAACGCGAGGTGAAGTTGTATAAAGAAAATTCCGCCCAACACCCCAAAAATAAAGTTTTCACTATAATAACATTTGTACAAATATAAAAATATAATACAAAATTAAAAGGGCCTCTTTGAATACAACTCTCGACGAGTAATCCAAATAAGTTGTATAAACACTTGTAAAAATGTTAGTAACGAATAAATAATAATCAAAATAAATTGAACAAGTATGTGTGTATATAAGTATTTAAAAAAATATTTTTTATTAAAAAGTGGGCTCAGATAAAGTCATGACTGCGAAATGGTTGCTCAATTAATTGGCCGTCCTAAATCATTTTGCTACGAAGTGGTTGCTCAATTAATTGGCCATCCTAAATCGTCATGCCAAGATATGAATTGTAAAATCTTGTGTTGTTATAAAGTTTCATCATCGCTCAAAAAATATTTATTTATTACGTATGTATACGTAAAAAGTCCGTCTTTTGTTTACGAAGGCCTCAAAATTAATAATAATTTTTTCACTGGCCAAGTGTCTATTTTTTGATATAAAATAAATAAGTTGTAAAGTAAAGATCCGTCTTTTCAATGGGGTGGCCTCAAATATCTGACGGAGAGATAATTTCATTAGCCATGTGTTGGCTTTTGATATAAAACAATGAATTTGACAAAATAAAATTCATCTTTTGTCATGGGGTGGCCTCATATCCGATGGAAAGATAATTTCATCTGCCAAGTATTGTTCATTATCAGTATAGATGTACAGGTGTTTGTAAGTGACAAAATTATCAAAAATCAGAACAGCAAACCCAGAACAAAATTAGAACAGCAAACCCAGAGCAAAAATGATTGCAACAGTGAAAGTAAGGAAAAGAATGCATGAACAAATACAGTCTAAAATAGCAAAATCTCATCTAAAATAGAGTTATCGAAAAATGTTCAACTCCGATCAGATCTATGCAAAAACTAACATACAACACATAAAATCAATAATACTTAGTCCACCAAACGCTAAAATTCAAAGAAAAGGTTATTGTTGGTGTTGCTTCAATGACTTTCGCCGGAGCAATGCCGGATACACAAATCCCCGACCAGATCTGACCCATTTTCCATTAAACAGTAGCGAATGAGAGGGGGAAGGGGCGGCGCCATTGGTGGTGCTTTCAACAGAGGATAAGAGAGAAGAGAGAAGGGGCGGCACTGGTCGATAGCCTGCCGGTTGGTTCGCCGGCGGCTGGCCGACTCTTTGGAGTAGACGGCGGAAGTTTTTGTTGTTTTAGATAGAGTAGGAGATAGAGGGAAGGTGGAGAGAGAGAAGGATATGGAAAGGAGATGGTGCGATCCGCCGCAGCTCCGGCGGCTGATATGGAAAGGAGATTGTGCGATCCGCCGCAGCTCCGGCGGCTGTGGGTGGGGCAGCCATGGAAGGTGAAAAGTGAGAGAAGAGAGATGCAGATTTTGTGTGTGCAGGGTAATTGCATGTGTATATGTATGTGGATATGTGTAGTGTATGTGTATATTGTTGTGTTGTGTCCTATATCTGTGGTGTGTTTTGAAGAGAAAAATAAAAAAATGGAATAAATAAAATATGCTTGTGTATTTATGAATATGTGTGTGGGTTTGCAAAGAAAAAATGTTTATGAGTTGTAAAAAATAAATATATGTGTATTTTGAAAGAGAGGAAAAAATGAACAAAAAATATGTGTTTAAAATGTGTGTCCTCCCACCAGCTATTTATACAAAAAATTGAGCACCCCTTTTATCCAATGGATAAAGAGGTGTCCTCTCTTTTTATAATAGAACACCCTTAGGTCCTTAAGTTAATGGCCAAAGAATTTTCATCCTTCTGACCAACGGACAAACTAATTATCCAAAAGGTAGTGTCATTGAGTGGTCGTCGTCAGATGTGACGAGACAACACCGAGTGGTCATTGTCAGACGTGACAAGACATTATTGTGTAGTCATTGTCGGATGTGATAAGACATCAAATTATTATACTGCTCAAAAATAATTGATCCGACTTAGCATTTGTAGACTGTAAAATATAATGTTGAATGTAAAAATATAAAGAATATTAAAATTATTAAAATATAATTAATTTAAAATACTATAATATGTATATATATATATATATATATAACGTCATGTTGTGCACGTGCGCAAATATTTGTAAAATAATAAATTGATAAGAATAAGAAAAATTATTAATAAATTATCAATTGTAAAAAATATGTGAAAGTTGTATTTTGTGTTCTTTAATGGTCAGGAAACCTGAATACGTTATTTTTACGCACGGAGAGCAAAAATTGGGTGTCAACAGTTGCCCCTTTTCGTTTGAAGGTGATGTAGAAGTTTTCAAATGAAAACGTTGACGTACAACTAATTTTGCTCAACAAAATAATTTGATGAAAATTTGACCGAACTCCGATTTAGAGTTGCCTACATCCTCGAGTTGTGTGAGGATCAGGTCAGGTGTAGTTCAAATCATAGCAAAATTTTTATAAATACAAAATTTACCCCATTGTAGAATTATGGTGACACTAGGTTCCTTCAAGGATGACAATAAAGATTTTAACATGAATGGAATGAATATGGGTGTTTGTTCCAAAATTGACTGTTTGGGTAGCTAAAAATAAGTAGATGTCGGGTAGCAATATTTGCTGGGGACTTTGAAGGAAAAGGAGATTGCTAATTTTCAAAGGATGCCCCAGTATCGGATTAAGACGACATTGAGTAATGATAATAAGAATTATAAAAATGAGTGTTTTGGGTTGAGTTAAGTCGAGTTTCTTCGCCGAAATTCCTGATGTAACTAGGGATCCCTGACATTCCGCTAGCTTGCCCCAGTTTGCTGCTAAGAGGATAGTTCCACGTTGTACTGGATGTTCTAGTATTGTCTCTATTTTTTAAGATAATCCGCCTGGCAGGGTGATAACTCAAATGTAAATAGCCTGCGTCGGCTGAGTAGTTGCTTGAAAGTAAAAGCCTCCGTCGGCTGAGCAGTAACTGAGATATAAATAGCCTCCATCAGCTGAAATATAAATAGCCTTCATCGGCTGAGCAGTTGCATGAAATGTAAATAGCCTCCGTCGGCTGAAATATAAATAGTCTCCGCCGGCTTAAATGTAAATAGCCTCTGTCGGCTAAAATATAAATAGCCTTTGTCGGCTGAAATGCTTGTTGAGGAAGTGAAAGTTGTATTATATTCCCTATTGTTGGGGGCAGGCGTGCCCTGTCCTATTGTTCAGGGTGGAATTGCCCTGTCCTATTTTTCGGGGCAGACTGCCCTGTCCTATTGTTCGGGGCGAACTGCCCTGTCCTATTGTTCGGAGTGGACTGCTCTATCCTGCTGTTCGGGGTGGACTACCTTGTGTTATGTTAGAGTTTTGTGAACATATGTTAGTACTTGATGACCGAGTCTTAATGGGGATATCTCTTTAATGCGACTTGACTTCTTGGCTTGTGATAGAGACGTGATGTTTAATTTTTGATGGAATATTGTAAGATACTTGACACGTGCCTCCTTGAGCATTATTATGACCTACAAGATTTGAGAAAATTCTTTAGTGCCTTGGAATAATTATGGATTAATTGACGATACCTAGATTCGCAGCTTGTGATAGTGAGGCAGCATTTAGGCTTCCAAGATGTTTGAACCTTTGTTGTCGCGATGTTGTACCTGAGCTCAAATAAAGTTTCTTAGTTTGGGGAGGAGATGTTGATTTTGTGTTGATCGAGAACTCATCCTAGCAGATATCTCGTCCTTCAATCTTTCGACTATCGGTAATCTATTCAGGATTAGGAGTAGTGACACTTCCTAACTCCACATAATGTGCTTATACTAGTATGTCTTCTAGTGGGAACTTTCTCCATCTTGATCTTCGCTTTCAGACTTTCATCAAAGTGACGCGGTTGTTGTGCCTTGAGATGATAAATAAAATTTGAAAAGATGTAAAAGATTATGTTGTTGATATGACCGAGCCTGACTTAAGCTGCCTACATATCAAGTCAAAACGTAGTTTTGTGTGAGGGGAATCAAGAAAAATTTTTCCACAAGGATGGGTATGTGGAGAATGGTAAGGTTGATAATCATGAGCTTGCTTTGGAAAGCTCATTTGGTCATTTGTTGAAGCATTGCCTCTTATGTATGAGTGTTCAACATCTTATGGCTTTTTCTTATGCTAACGATTAACATCAAAGAATTTCTTAATTTGAGCAATGCTTTTGTAAGTTGTTGGAGTCGATCAAGCGTTGAGATTTGCATCTCAATGTTTTTCGCGTCAGGGTTTTGAGCGGAAGAGTAGTGAATGCATTGTATAAGCTATCTTCATATGTAGTCTCGCTGGCTTACGTTTTGATGAAAGCAAGAGACTTGGGTACATGCGTGACTCTTCTCTGCATAAACTCCGAATATTTCTTGGGCACCTCATTGATAGTCTCCTCATTTTGTGGGCGTCTTCGTATATGAACTCTTTTTGGGTCCACTACAGTCGTCCTTTCGTGTACCAGTTTGAAATGAAATAACTTGCAACAACAAATACAACAACCCTTTTGGTTGTTGCATAATTATTTTGTCAGTTGAATATGTCTTCAAAGTGGGGTGCCCCTTTTGGACACCGATGACACTTTATGCAGAAGGGTCCCCACGACCGTGTAATCTTGTGTTGATGCGGTAACCATTTTGAGTCACCCATAATGCTTGTGGAATGATGACCTTTCTGGTTATTGCCAACAATTTTTCGCATATGATCTCGGATAAGTCTTGAGCATCTTTTGTATCAATACGACTTATAGATTTCTCTTGAATCATCAATTTTTGGATTATCTTGTGCATTATTTGATGTTGGATATGAGGCGACTTATAGATATCATTTGAATTGCTAGCCTTTAGGTAATCCTGTACATTATTCGACTTTGGATAAGATATGACTTACAGATATCCCTCGAATTTCTATCTTTTAGGTGTTCTTGCACATCATCAACCTTGGACATAATATGACTTATAGATATCTCTCAAATTGTTAGTCCTTGGGTAATCTTGCACATAATCGATCTTGGATATGACGCGGCTTATAGAGAACCCTTGGACATACCAATTTGATGATCTCGCATATTCTCCAGTAAGGATTTACTTGTGAGTTATGGATAACCTTCGGACTATCAATTTTTGGGTGACCTTGTGTACTATTCGGTTACGATGTTATTGCGGCTTACGAATGACCTATGGACTATCAACTCAGAGGTAATCTTGCACACTATCTTATTTCAAATAATATGACTATAGATGATCCTCAAATTATCAATTTTAAGGAAATCTCATATGATGTTCGCTTTTAGATAGCTACTTAAAGATGAATCATATGCTTTTGATGAATTCAGATGCTGATTCATAGGATGATGAGATATCCTCGACGCCAACGTATGCTATCTCACGTGTTAATAGATATTGAATGTTGATATCCTCAATTGATGTATTAGTCATAATCCAAGCTTGAACGTTTTTAAGCATATTTTAGAAATCCTCCTGAAGATTTGGTTGACCTCCTTATAACCGAAGTAACGATTTTTTGATCCTGCGCTGATCGTTGATGTGATTTTGGAGCATTTGTATTGATAGTATCTTTTAACAATATTTGTAGAGAAGATCTTTGATTAAGTGGTGGAAGTGTCTTCTGTATTTACCCTTGGTGAATTTCTCTCGATATTGTAGATAAGTTGTCCCCCATTGATATCTTGTAGCTTTATTGAGGATTTACATTGTTTGGTATCAACTTTGGTTGTGAAACTCTCGAGCTGAACGTCCTAGCCTCGACATGAATTTGGACCTTTTTTTCATTGATTTTTGGAGCATTCTCCAAAATTTGTCCCAGTCTCTTGGAGAGACTTTCTCGACGGTTCTTTATTACATACCTCGGGTTAGCCTTGATGGAATATGACGGATTTTCTAGATATCATCGCGTTTAAGTTTCGCTTGTCCTTAGGGAAAGATGGAATTTTATACTATAAAGGGACCGAGCCTTATGTAGGTTGCCTACGTGTTCTACCAAAGGAAATCAGGTCGCACGTAGTTTCAATTACAAAAGGGAAAATGACACTACTTAAGTACAATCGAACCAGATGAGGGTTGCCTACTTATCTCACCATGAGAAATCAGGTCAGAACGTAGTTCTGATACGTGATAATTAGAGGAAATCCTATGTCTTCAAATATAGGACTATATTGCCTACTTCTGAGTCAATCAACTTGGATTTATCACTATTGCATTCCTACTAAAGTTAATCGTTTCTCTGTAGGATGGCTTATATGAAAGCCTTGCCGGCTCGGCGTGGAGGATGGTGTCCCTCATGTCATATACACTCTTCCGTTTTCATGACTGGACATTGGATCAATATTTGCATTTGGTTACACTTTGACACATTGGATTACCCCAACCTTGGTCAAGCACTCACTTCTATGCCTTAACCTATGACAATCTTCAGTGTCGTACCCCTGAACTCCAGAGTGAAAAGCACATCGGTTTCTTTCATCAAACTATTTAGGTAATAGATTAGGAATGTTTCCAAGCTCGGGTTGCAACAAATTTGCACCTCTTAATCTTTCGAACAAATGTGTCAACGGTTTAACAAATTGTGTGTGGCTTCAACTATGCTTACCCTTCAAATTTTGTTTAAGCGCAAAAGGTGTTGAATTTTGATAAACTGACAATTGGATTGGTACGCATGGTTGTGGTGGATTTTGGTATGTGGAAGCTTGGGGTTGAAGGTAATTTTGTTGGTTATTGTAGGCATGATGTAGTTTGTGACTCGATATTTGCATTAGTTCGTTATCAGGATTCTGAAGTGGTTGGGATGATTCAGGTATTGAGTGGTGTGGTATCACACTAGATACTTCTTCTTCATTCTCCATCTTGGCTCCTTCGATGAACTCTAACCGAGTAGACTCGCTCGAGTTATTTGCCGACTTAATCTTTCTAGAGTTAATCACCTTTTCAATAAAATTCCCCATTTTGACACAGTCAGCAAACTTCTGACCCAATGTGGACATCATCCTTTCGAAATAGACACCCTTTTGACTGCGGATAAAATACTTTGTCAATTCACTTTCATCCATCGGTGGTTGAACTTTTCCTACTTCGGACCTCCATCGTCGAGCATATTCCTGGAATGATTTAGAGGGCTTCTTTTGTATACTAATGAGGGTAAGTCGATCAGGTGCGATTTCTGTATTAAACTTGAAATGATTCATACATTCTTTAGCCATGTCCCTCCATTTGTTCCAATGAAAAAGGTCTTGCTTGGTGTACCAAGCGAGCGCCTCGCCAGACAGATTTCTAATAAACAACTTCATTATGACTTCTCATTTTTGCCAATCCCGACCAATTTATCACAATATGCTCTTAAATAAGTATGAGGATCGCCGGTTCCATCAAACAAGTCGAACTTAGATGGCTAGAACCCGACTGGCAAATCAACATCTGGATGGATACATAAATCTCCATAGTCTAAATGCTTGCTGACTTAAGTTTCTTGGAGGTGTTTCATCGCTCGCTTTAGATTATGCAGCTCATTTACGATTTTGTCATTCCCCTCTTTTTGTCCTTGTACTTATCGAAAGTCTACCTTTAGCAGGCACGGTGATAACGGGTGTCTCATTCATGCACATTAGAGAAATATATTGTTCTTGAAAGGTAGCGTGATTTGTTCGTTGAATATCACGAGTAGATGTGACAATATTTGGATGTGGGGTGCAATGAGGAAATTTATGGGAGGTGATGAATGTGAACGGGGTTGATGGATTTTTAAACCAACAGTCATTGTGGGAGATTGTACTGACTGATAGCGTTTAGGTATTGGAGTTTCTAGCGACAAAAAATTAGAAGGGCGCGGTAGATTAGCCGTGGATGGATGTGTGGGATCCTTTTCTTGGTGCAGTTCTCCTCTTAACTTCTCAAGTTGTTGCTCCAAAAGAAACATACGTTCATTATCTTATCTTTTGAAAATTCCTGATATGTTTGCCAGCGTTGGAACATTTCTGGTCGGGTCGACAGTATTGGTGTTCATTCTTGAGATATATAGCTTAAGTCGGCTAGTTCTATCGATCAACATAATTAATCTCTGTCGGGGGGATAATGCCAACACAAATGAAAGTTAAGGAGTTAGTTCATGTCGATGGACAAGAACATTTAGACAACATCAAGTAAGCGCATCTTATATTGTGGAGTCTCATTTTGCCAGAGGTAGGCCTTCGTTCAAATAAACTGACATAGATGAATCTAGATTTTGACACATTTTGGATTCAGAACAATTTTAAGTTTTTTATAAAAGGGAATGTATCCAACAAGGGTGGCTAACAGAGGCCTATATAGTCGATAAGAATTGATAGAAGCGAGCTAAAATGATGCCTTTAAAAGAGTGAGTATCTCAAGTCTCGTTATTGATGAATGAGGATCTTGTGGTAGAGATATTGAACGGAGGAGAAGTATCGACAATGCCTCACGCTCATTGGCTGGAAAGAGTTATAAGTGGGTGAAGATGAATAATATTCCTCATTCATTATTTTGAAGAATGGTGTCAAATAATTATAGAGTTTTGAATAATATTCTATGTCTGTTGACTAGAAAAAGAAATCAAACATTGGAAGAACGCTTGACAGCATTCCACTCTAGTTTGGATAAAAAAAATGCTAGATGTAGGTGGAGTTTTTTAGTGACATTCCCTATCTGTGGACTTAAAGAGAAAGTCGAACAAAAGCAAAGTATTTTTAGAACGCTCGGCTTTCATGGACTTTGAGAAAGATATTTTTGAAGCGGAGTTTTAACAACACTCTGTATTCGTGAAAATGGTGTCAAATATTGGCGAGTTTGGGTAATACTTTATGTCTATTGACGTGAAAATGATGTCGAATGAAGGAAGAGTAAAAGAAGGACAATTTGATTGTTCTGAATCCATTAATGTTCGATTTCTAGATTATCTGAATCAGTTCTAACACAAAATATGTCATAAAGGTTTCATAACCTTCTGACGAAAGGGTGGCTTCCTAATTGCGAAGATGATACCTTGGACCGGCCCGCCTAAGGTATATGCAATATGACCTATTACTAGAGTAGGATTTTTCCCTAAATGTTCAAGAGTAGGACTGAATATTTGCGAGAAGGTGCACTAACCTAACTGCACTGACTCTGAAACTAAGGAATCCAAAGAAGGTTCGGAGGAGTGCAGTACACCCGTCGCGTGTACCACAGTGTGTGAAATGTGTACGGCCGAAGACTCAATAGAAAAATGCAAGTGATAAAGCAGTAACAAGTAGTGTTATTCAAACAAATAAGGAACGCAAGTTTGGATTTTGCTTGCATCCTTTCACATATAGCATGATATAAAAATATGTAAACTAAATAACATAATAAAGCATAAAAATCCTAAACTAAGCATGATAAAAAAATGTAAAGAATTTATGAGTAAATTCACATAATTTGCAGTGTAATAGCTAAAGAATTTAATCATATACAAAAAATGTAAAATACCTCCCTCGATTGAAAATCGAGTCGATCATGGTTAGAATGTCTCCTCATCCCCAGCAGAGTCGTCATTCTGTCATACTCTATTTTTACCTGAGGTTAAAACGAGCACGACGTTATAGACTCTAAAAGAATGAAAATTTGCACAGTGTCGCCACCTAATTTTTAAGGAAAATAAGGAAACCTATTGAAGTATTAACATGTGATTAATGTTTTTAGTCTGCGAAAAAACAATTGAGATTCTAGGTAAGAGTTCAAGTTATTCTGAAGGAAAAGGGTTAGGCATCCTTCAAATCCATAAGTGTGGTACTCGGCTAGACTAAATTTTTCAAAGAAGGAGGAGATATAAAAAATAATGTAGAAGTGTATGTATTAAATATAAATTTTTAAAATTATGCAAAGATGTATGTATATTAAATATATAAATAAAACATGTTATTATAAAAAATGTAAAAGATATGTATAAAAATACATGTGAAAAGAAAAGTATTTTATGTTGTGTGAAAGAAAGTATATCTTGATATGTCATGAAGAGAAAGAGAAAAATAATGTTCTTTGTTTGATTAAAGTTTATGAAAAAGTAAAGATTTACTTTAACAAAAAGATCACAATGTTTATGATGTCAAAGTATGTAAACTAATTTGATTAATCTAATTTATTAGTGTAAACATTGACGACCTAGGTTTGCATAAATGCGAGGTGAAGTTTTATAAAGAAAATTCCGCCCAACACCCCAAAAATAAATTTTTCACTATAATAACATTTGTACAAATATAAAAATACAATACAAAATTAAAAGGGCCTCTTTGAATGCAACTCTCGACGAGTAATTCAAATAACCTGTATAAACACTTGTAAAAATGTTAGTAACGAATAAATAATAATTAAAATAAATTGAACAAGTATGTGTGTATATAAATATTTAAAAAGATATTTTTTTGTTAAAAAGTGGGCTCAGATAAAGTCATGACTGCGAAATGGTTGCTCAATTAATTGGTCGTCCTAAATCATTTTGCTACGAAGTGGTTGCTCAATTAATTGGCCGTCCTAAATCGTCTTGCCAAGATATGAATTGTAAAATCTTGTGTTGTTATAAAGTTTCATCATCACCTAAAAAATATTTATTTATTACATATGTATACGTAAAAAGTCTGTCTTTTGTTTACAAAGGCCTCAAAATGAATAATAATTTTTCATTGGCCAAGTGTCTATTTTTTGATATAAAATAAATAAGTTGTAAAGTAAAGATCCGTCTTTTCAATGGAGTGGCCTCAAATATCTGATGGGGAGATAATTTCATTAGCCATGTGTTGGCTTTTTATATAAAATAATGAATTTGACAAAATAAAATTCGTCTTTTGTCATGGGATGGCCTCATATCCGATGGAAAGATAATTTCATCGGCCAAGTATTGTTCATTATCAGTATAGATGTACAGATGTTCATAAGTAACAAAATTATCCAAAATCAGAACAACAAACCCATAGCAAAATCAGAACAGCAAACTCAAAGCAAAAATGGTTGCAGCAGTGAACGTAGGTAAAAAAATACATGAACAAATGCAGTCTAAAATAGCAAAATCTCATAAAAAATAGAGTTTTCAAAAAATGTACAACTCCGATCAGATCTATGCAAAAACCAACATACAACACATAAAATCAATGATACTCAGTCCAACCAACGCTAAAATTTGAAGCAAAGGTTATTGTTGGCGTTGCTTCAACGACTTTCGTCGGAGAAATGCCGGATACATAAATCCTCGGCCAGATCTGACCCATTTTCCATCAAACAGTAGCGAACGGGAGGGGGGAAGGGGCGGCGCCGTTGGTGGTGCTTTCAACGGAGGATAATAGAAAAGAGAGGAGGGGTGGCACTGGTCGACAGCCTGCCGGTTGGTTCGCTAATGGTTGGCCGGCTTTTTGGAGCAGATGGCGGAAGTTTTTGTTGGTTTAGAGAGAGTAGGAGATAAAAGGAAGGTGGAGATAGAGAAAGGAGATGGAAGGGAGATGGTGCGATCCGTCGGAGCTCCGGCGGCGATGGTGGGGCAGCCATGGAAGGTGAAGAGTGAGAGAAGAGAGATGCAGATTTTGTGCGTGCAGTGTATTTGCGTGTGTATATGTATGTGGATATGTGTAGTGTATGTGTGTATTGTTGTGTTGTGTCCTATATCTGTGGTGCGTTTTGAAGAGAAATAAAAAAATAAAATAAATAAAATATGTTTGTGTATTTATGAATATGTGTGTGGGTTTGCAAAGAAAAAATGTTTATGAGTTGTAAAAAATAAATATATGTGTATTTTGAAAGAGAGGAAAAAATGAACAAAAAATGTGTGTTTAAAATGTGTCCTCGCACCACCTATTTATACAAAAAATTAAGCACCTCTTTTATCCAATGGATAAAGGGGTGTCCTTTCTTTTTATAATAGAACACCCTTAGGTCCTTAAGTTATTGGCCAAAGGATTTTCATCTTTTTGACCAACGAACAAAATAATTATCCAAAGGGTAGTGTCATTGAGTGGTCGTTGTCAGATGTGATGAGACAACACTGAGTGGTCATTGTCGGACGTGACAAGACATTATTATGTAGTCGTTGTCGGATGTGATAAGATATCGAATTATTATACTGCACAAAATTAATTGATCCGACTCAGCGTTTGCAGACTGTAAAATATAGATGTTGAATGAAAAATATAAAGAATATTACAATTATTAAAATATAATTAATTTAAAAATACTATAAATATATATATATATATATATATAACGTTATGTGGTGCACGTGCGCAAATATTTGTAAAATAATAAATTGATAAGAATAAGAAAAATTATTAATAAATTATAAAAAGTAAAAAATCCTAAAATAAGGATGAAAATCAATAATTTGTTATCAAATGTAAAAAATATGTGAAAGTTGTATTTTGTGCCCTTTAACGGTCAGGAAACCTGAATACGTTATTTTTAAGCACGGAGAGCAAAAATTGGTTGTCAACAACAAGAACTAAATGTCACATTCTACCATAAAATAATGAGTGAAATACAGTTTTAGTGGTTACTGTCACACCCTTTTTTTGCTTGAAGGTCGAGGTCGTAAGAATTTTCCAACTAAAGTGACGGTTTTGAATAGGGATTATTTTGTTTACAGAGTCGCCACTTGAAATTGAGTTATGGTGTTCCAAGTCACCTTATGGGATCCCTTATCAAAAGGAAATGACTTTATGTTGGTCTACGAAAATAGAAGATCAGGTAAGGAATTCTGTTTACTGAGGAAAAGGTGTGAGGCACCCCTCGAGTCCCCTGATTCTAGCACGGTCGCTTTTATTGACTTATCTTGATTTAAGCTATTTTGATAAATTATGTTTGGCCCTAAGTTCACTCATTTTTAATATCTAAAATCTATCTATATATATTATATTAAATAAATCAATGAAAGTTAATTTTAGAAAAATAATTGTCAAGGTACATTATTGCATCCTTGAATTTTAAAATGTCTCAGAAAGATGCGTACGCCCCATTCTTAATTAAGATGAATATTTTTAAACGCGCCTAAATTTGCCTAGCACTTTAAAAGCTTTTGGTTAGTCCATTATAAATTTAAAATAATTTTATCTATTCAAAATACTACTTAACCTTAACGATAGCCTTTTAGCAAAATTTGTTTAAAGAGATTAATTAATTTAACAAATAATTTTTCAAACTTTATTAATGACAATGAATAAAAATATTAAAAATAATAAAAGAATAATAATGATAAAATAGGAAAAATATATAAAAATACTCATATTAGGCCTAATTTTATTATGAATCCTTAAATCTATTTTTTCTTTAAATTAGTTCAAATCCAGATCATAAATACGGAGACAAATTAAATACAAAACCCCAAAATTCGACTTGCACACAAAGTCACCAATAATACCAGCAAATTGAATTATACAATACACTAAATCAAACAAAATATAACTATTAAACTGTTAAAACTTGATTTTTGAGGAAGAGAAACTGATGACCTTGTTATCCGACGGATTGTGCCAAAAATAGTGATGGATGGAAATGGCCATATCCCATCGGTGTTGGTGCAGCGGTGGTATTTCTGATGGATTTTGATTGGATCCAGCAAAAATTCGCCAGAATTACACAAATGGGAATCGGATCTTAGGATTTTTCGGTAGTGGGTAGCCAATTTTAGTTTTTTCGGTGGATTTCAGGTCGTTGGTGACCAGATTCGACGAGATCCGATATTGAGGTTGCGTTGGGGAGGAGTTTTCCGACGGTTTCCTACGACTGTTTCGTCGTTGGTGGCGTCGCCGGTGGTGGGGATTGGGTTTTAGGTTTGTAGGGTTGGAAACCAGCGAGATTTTGCTGATTTTGGGGGTTTGACTCAGCTTTTTTAGTTAGCTTCCGGCGAGAAACTCGCTTATAATATCAGAAATTATGAATTTTTTCTTTTTTGTTCAACCTTCGATTTTCCTCTCTCTTTTTCACTTTATTTTTCGTTATTGCTCTCTCTTCTCCGACTTATTTTCAACGTGGTTCATCAACGAAAGAACAGAGACTACTAATATGCGATTTTAATGATGGAAACTAGTGAGTTCTTTTTTATTACTCTCTCTGTCTCATTTTATGTGTCGCCATTTGACCGGACACTGAGTTTAACAAATAAGGGAAGACTTGATTACATTTACCAAATTGTCCTTTATAAAAAAATGTGAGACTATTTTTTTTTTCTTAATTAAATGGGCCCAATAAGGGTAAAAGTGTAATTGTGCTTTTAAATATTTACCAAATAAGAAAACATGACATTCTTTTTGGGACGGACTAAAAAGGAAATGATGACACATAAAATGGGATGGAGGGAGTATTATTTTTATCGATGGGAGTGTGTATGTCAATTTGTTGTTGACAGTTGAGCGTGTATTTGTCAATGAGGATGGAGTATATTACTGTGTGGGTATAAAAAATGTGGGGTCTGTGTTATTGGTTTTTTGTGTGTGAAAGTAGTGTGCATATATCAGTACAAACACGTCCAGATCTGTTATACATTGTTTTAAATATTCACTTTTATAAAAGTTGAACTATAATTCACTTTTGATTCATTATTTTACACAATAAAAATACTTAGATAATCACATATACAGTACAACTTATAATCACATTCATATCAATAATCAAACTCCTGTATATTGGATAATGCATGATGTCACACCCCTTTTTCGCCCGAAGGGATCGGAGTCGAAGGATTTTTCCAATTAAAGTGACGGTATTAAATAAAGATTATTTTAATTACAGAGTCGTCACTTGAAATTGAATTATGGTGTTCCAAGTCACCTTTTTGAATACCTAGTCAAAAGGAAATGACTCTTTATTATGATCTACGAAAAACAGAAGATTGGGTAAGAAATTCTGTTGACTGAGGAGAAGGTGTGAGGCACTCCTCGAATCCCGTGGTTCTAGCACGGTCACTTTATTGACTTATCCTTGACTTAAACTATTTTGATAAACTATGTTAAGACCTAAATTCGCTTATTTTAATGTCTAATAAAACCTGTATATACATCTTATATATTAAACTAGTGAAAATTAATTTTAGAACGATCTTTGTCAAGGCGCGACATCGCATCCTCGAATTATTTTTAAATGTCTCAGAAAGATGCGTATGCTGCATTCTTAATTAAGACGATTGTTTTAAACGTGTCTAAAAATTTATCTGACACTAAAACATCAGTTTTTCTATTATAAATTCACAACAATTTTATTTATTCGAAATAATATTTAATCTTAATAATAAACTTAAACAAAATTCAATTAAAGAGGTCAATTAATTTAATAAATAAATAATTATAAATTATTATTAATAACAATAATAATAATAATAATAATAATAACAATAATAATAACAATAATAATAACAATAATAATAATAATAATAATAATAATAATAATAATAAGAATAATAATAAGAATAATAATAATAAGAATAAGAATAATAATAACAATAATAATAACAATAATAATAACAATAATAATAATAATAATAATAATAATAATAATAATAATAATAATAATAATAGATGACACCAGACAAAAGTTAACGTAATCATATTAAAAAGAAAATATTAAATAATACCATTAAAGTGAAACTTTGATATTTAATGTTTTAAAAAAGAAATTTCAATATGTTTATACCAATCACATATACAAACATATCCATTTTAACAAAATATATTTACTCTTATTTTTTTAAAAGTGGGATTATGTATTGGCAGCAACGTGTTTTTCGCTGGCGACTGTTTTCCGGTGATGGTTTGACCGGAACAGTCCACGAGGGTGGCTGGTCAACGATGGGGAGAAAGGAAGAAAGGGAAGGGAGAAAGGAGGAGGCTGGCGGTAATTCTTCAGCCTGGTGGCCGGTTTTGACTTTCCCGATGATTTTTCGGCGACGGGAGTGGGGAATGGCGGTGACGACAGAGTGGCCGATAGCGGCAGTTAAATGGGTTTGTCTGCCGGATCTGGTTCGACAGTGGGTTCACCTGCCACATGGTGGATGGCAGCGTGGGTGGAGCGAGATCTTGCGGATTTTGGCCATTTTCTAGCGAAGAGAGTCGCCGGAATGGACTGATTTTGGGGTGGTTCTGGAGGTTTTTGGCGAGTTGTTTTATTGGTGGGGAGGGTCGGTTGGTGTTGGGTGGATTTTTGGTCAGTTTCCGGCGAGTTTCTTGCCGAAAAATTTATAAACTGTGAATCTTATTCTTTCCAATTACTCTTTCTCGATCTCTCTTCTTTGCGTCCTTTCCCTCCTTTCTCCTCTCACTGGTTTCTCCTTGTATTTGTATGAATGTGTGTACTGTGCTGCTGTATATATTATTCCGATCAGCTATGTTCAATATGCCTTTGTTAGTGATGTCGACGGAGTGGTTAGTGATATTTTGTGTATGTTATCTATGAGTAAAATTATAACAGTGCTCATCTTAGTTTACCGATATATTTTCCTCACTAATTGTTGTGCATTCTCTGCATGTGTTCTGTGATGGTGGATACAGTATTTCAATACAAATATTCAAATTCTGACATATTCACTGAACAAATATATAAACATATTATAAATTACCAATATAATATGCGTTGATAAAGATTCATGTAATCAAATATTTATGCTAAATAATGTATCATTGATATAGATTCGAACATTATTTCATTTATTATAAAAGTTCATACAGTAAATAATATGGAGTAGAATAAAAATCTGGATTTTAATTGACTACAGGAATCAGAATATTATCACCGAAAACTTCGAATTGAAACTCCAAAATTCGAATCACAACTCGTTCTTTCCCTTCTTTTCTTTCTCTCTAGATGTTTTTCACTTATTTTTTTTATCTTCTCTTTTTGTAGTATCTAATAAAACAATCTCTGTCTGATTTTTTTATACTCTGTACAATGTACATTTTTTTGGTGGGTGGGTCGGGGGTGGGGGGAGATGAGAGTCCTTTAAATAGAGGGATTTTAGAGGGAACAATTAATTTTAGGGAAATCATTCATCAATAGATAAGGGGGAAGGGATATTTAAAATTTAATTTTTTTTATTATAGAAAATAATAGTAATAATAATAAATAGAGATAATGATAATAATAATAAATAAATAAATAAAAATAAATAAATGAAATAATAATAATAATAATAATAATAATAAATATAATAATAATTAATTAATTTTTTTATTTAACAAAATATATAACAATTTATAAATAGACAAATATAAATATAATAAAATAGTATTAGACTACTAATTTATTTATTAAAAATTTCCAAAAGGAAAATATTTTTTAATTTTTGTATTATTTTTAAAATTAGAATAAAAATAAAAATAAAATATCTAAAAGTTAACTTTATTTAATTATTTATTTTTTAACTAAAAATTTATTAAAATAAAAATCAAAGTCAAAATAATATATGATTAAATATATAAATATAAAATATTTAATATTGATAAACAAGTTAAAATTTAGGGAGGATAAAAAATTACGTGTCTACATTTTTACCCCTCTTGTGTGAAATCTCGAAGGATTTTCATACAAAGAAGTAGACAAGATATGATTTTTAATCCTCCGATTATTTGAAAACTACGAATAAAATAAACTTAAAATTAAAATAAAAGGAAAAATATGACCGAGTCCTGGTTTTGGACATCCTACCTATCCCAGGTTATAAAGGAATCAGGTCACGACTAGTTCAAAGGTAATATGGAGAGAGAAAGAGTTAAAAGTCGAATGAGATTCCGTCGAATTTTCGGTTAACAACTTCTACCTTTTACATTCAAATGACTAACAAAAATAAAAAAATGAAATGAAACGTGCAATCTCTAGAATCTTGATTCAAATCTTCATGACTTGAACTTGAAAATTCACTCTATTCTTCAAGGGGGCTCCTAACTTGTTTTTCCTTCGCCCTGTTCTTCAGGAGGACTCCTAGACTTGATTTTCTTTACCCTGTTCCTTAGGCGGGCTCCTGAACTTCCTTTTTCTTCACCTTATTCTTCAGGCGAACCCCTGGACTTACAATTTCTTCACCCTGTTCTTCAGGCGGGCTCCTGGAGTCAAAGTAAACAATAAAACAGAAAAATAACATCCCATTCTTCAGGAGGGTCCTGAGTATAAAATAAATTCCCATTCTTCAGGAGAGTCCTGAGCAGAAAATAAAATTCAATGAACGCGAACAAAATTTTTGCTCCAGTTTATACTTAGAAAATGACTCGACTAAAAGGTACATCTTATACGAATCAAGAGGAATGACTTGACTAAAAAGTACGTCTTATAGGAATCAAAGGTAATGACTCAACTAAAAGGTACGTTTTATAGGAATCAAGGGGATGACTCGACTAAAAGGTACGTCTTATAGGAATCAAAGGGATGACTCGACTAAAAGGTACGTCTTATAGGAATTACTGAGAGTGACTCGACTAAAAGGTTTGTCTTATAGGAATTAAGGGGATGACTCAACTAAACAGTTCGTCTTATAGGAATCAAGGGGATGACTCAACTAAAAGGTACGTCTTATAGAAATCACAGGGAGTGACTCGACTAAAAGGTTCATCTTATAGGAATCAAGGGGATGACTCGACTAAAAGATATGTCTTATAGGAATCAAGGGGGATGACTCAACCAAAATTTATGTCTTATAGGAATCACGGGGAGTGACTCGACTAAAAATTTCGTCTTATAGGAATCAAGGAGATGACTCGACTAAAAGGTATGTCTTATAGGAATCATGGGGAGTGACTTGACTAAAAGGTTCGTCTTATAGGAATCAAGGGGGATGACTCGACTAAAAGGTATGTCTTATAGGAATCACGGGGAGTGACTCGACTAAAAGTTTGGTCTTATAGGAATCAAGGGGATGACTCGAATAAAAGGTACCTCTTATAGAAATCACATGGAGTGACTCGACTAAAAGGTTTGTCTTATAGGAATCAAGAAAAATGACTCGACTAAAAGGTACGTCTTATAGGAATCAATGAGGGATGACTCGACTAAAAAGTACGTCTTATAGGATTCAAGTGGAATGACTCAACTAAAAGGTACGTCTTATAAAAATCAAGAGAATGACTCGGCTAAAAGGTATGTCTTATAGAAATCAAGGGGATGACTCGACTAAAAGGTACGTCTTATAGGAATTAAGGAGGATGACTCAACTAAAAGGTAAGTCTTCTAGGAGTGATGGTTCAAGTTAGGAAGTGCATCACCTAACAAATAAGACTTGAATTATCCAGATTAGGAGGTGCGTCTCCTAAGGGTTGAATTTTTACCATAATTTAATTATCAAACCTGTGCAGCAACATTACTTCCTGCATCTGTGGAAATGAGGCTTTGCATCCCTTGATATTTATGCTCTAAAGTCCTTAATTTAAAGGCAATATGTTTCCTGTTTCATCAAAGAAAACTTGTGAGTTCAAAAACATGGTGGCAGGTTTGTGGCTTTAGCTTCCGTGGCAATCACTCATGCTCTCATCACATTTAACCTTGCTTCCAACCATTAGCATTTGTCATCGACTTGCTGCATCGTTGACCCAAACTCAAATTATTAGAAGTGACTCTGAAACAAACACAGTATCTTTGCTTTGCCATGCTCCTCAACTAAACCCTTTAAACCTTGGTATTTCCATAAGTTTCCAGACTCGTCTGTTGACAAAACTTTTCTTCATGCCTTATTTCAGCTCACAATCATGTCTCTTTCATGTGTTGGCTTTTTGTCTTGCTTTATGCAATTGAAGAAGATGGTAGCCAGTTTTGAAATATTTTCTCACTTGTTATGATACGGACTCGACTCAAAGACACAAGAAAAATGAAAATAATTTTTATTTGATGATAAAGATACCAAAAAATCAAAAATAGAAAAATAAAAAAAAAAGGAAAAAACAATAGGCATTTTTTTAAAACGACAGAAGAAAACTTATTTAGGTGTGGTAGCCGATTCCAGCAATTATGACAGGCATTTTAAATTAGACGACCTGATCTACCCACACTAATCATTACAACTCTTATCCACTTACTGAGTTTGAAATGGAATCAATCTTGAATATACTCCCTTTAGATAATAATCCTCCTTCGGCAAGTGGCACCTCAATGGGTTTTTGCCAACGCCTAACTCATTTTCATCTCTTTCTCAACTCACTGTCGTCTTATGGTGCCCAAAAGGATTTTCACCTATAAGACTCTCTCATTTTTACTCATTAATTTTTTATTTTTTTTAAAAAAAAATAATGCCCAACATACGAAACATCATGCACTCATAACATTTTTAGCCTTGATATTCTCAAAGATCGATGTGAAGGTCTTTCTTTGGTTGTAACTTGGATTTTTGAAAAGGTTAGAAAGAAAGGGAGGCATGTGGATCAAAAATTTACATAATATTGGGTTAAACATTCAACTTTTGTAATCGATTTTTTTTTCTAAGGAAAGAAACTTTGCCCCAGTTTCATTTCATTCGGGGTAATTTGAATTTTCTTTTGGTTAGACTGAACCCCAAAGTAGGGCTGTCTACGTATCTTGTCATAGTAAGAATCAGGTCAAACGTAGTTCATACATCTTGTTCTTTTGCTTTATTTTCTTTCTTTTTTTATTTTTCTTGACTTTTCTCTCTCTCTTTTTTTAAGAGAGATATTTTTCCCGACTCCATTTTTCTTGATACTTTTCTGACTCTATTATTTTTCTTGACACTTTTCTTCTTTTTTAAAAAAAAAAAATTGACTCTATTTTGATTCCAAAAGAGGGATATAAAAGAAATAAAACAAAAGTTCAAAAGGGATAACGAAGGATGACACAATATTTGAATAACAGAATGAAATGTCTTCGTCATATCAATCCTTAAAAACGCAAGTACATAACATGCAATCTAGAAATGGAACATGAAGATCATACACATCTTTTCAATATTGACCGTGACTAAGAACATGCACGTGTGTCACTTCTTTTAAACTTGTAAACCATACATGTCTACTTGTATTGTACTTTCCTCATAATAGATGACTTTTTCTTAAACTAGCTTCCTTTTGTTTCTTCTGACAATAGAAACTATATATCCTCTGGTTGATCTCATTCAAAATTCTTGAGTTGAACCTTCTCATTGAAGATCAAGTCATTTTTTATTTGCAAAGTGATTGCCTTAAAACATTCAAGTGAGGATGTAACTAGGTCCCCAAAACACCTCAACACTTTACTTATTTTTCTTAGTTTTTTTTTTCAACTCTAGGTTCTTGATCGAATGCTTCAACATTAGATTGGGTTTTAAGATCTGGCTGAAAATTCGACATGCTTATCATATTACCGGAATCACCATAGAAATAACTCTTTGAAGAATAAGAAAATAATATATATTGAGAAATAAAAACAAAAGGGACACAGATTTTATTGACAGAAAGATAGAAGGGTTTGAACAAAAATGATAAAAAAATCAAACAATATAGGTCCTAAACTACAACCCTAAAATAATTCGGGTAATAGAAAATAAAACAAAATAAACTACTAGACCTCTTCCTAGAAGGGAGATGAGTGACTTCCCAATTGCTGAGCTTTACCTCTTAGCCACCAATTTGCATACCAGCATGACTAGAGCTTTCCTCATTGTCAATGTTCTGCACCATAATTGATCTATCTTGAATAATCTTTTCAATTTCTGTTTTTAAATCTCGACAATCTTCAATACTATGACCCTGAGCATCAGAATGATACGCACATCGTGCATTAGGATCAAATTTCTTGAACGGGGATTAAGAGTGTGCCCAAGGAGAGGAGTAATCATGCCCTCCTGTACCAATCTCTGAAATAAAATGGCATATGACTCTCCAATTAGTGTGAAGCTATCTCTCGACTTCTGCCTCATTTTATCATTTGGCTTGGATCGAAAATTATGCCTAGAAGGGATTTGGTATATTTATGGAATTAAAGGATGACTCTGAGGAGTTGGTGTGTGCCATTGTGGGTAAAATGGGGGTTGAACATCTGGTTGTACATTATACACTAGATATGAAGGTGGGGGACTGGAGTATAATGGACTTTGGAGGTGATTATGTGGATCTTGGGCTTGAGCCTTACAGCAATGATGATATGGTCTTCTTGATCGTTCTCGCTGTCCAACTACAATAGTAGATGTATCTTCCTCATTCTTCTTCTCCCCAAAACTTCCTGAACCTTTTTAAATTGCTTGAGTAGTTGCTTTTAATGTTGCAAAACTTACAATGCGATCGGACTTAATTTCATTCTCTATCATCTCTCCCATTTTGAGGACCTCAATAAATAGCTTGCCTAATGCAGGTAACAAATGTTGATAATATGTTTCATCCTACGCTTGAATAAACACCTCCACTATCTTACTTTCTTTTATTAGCAGTTTTACCCTAGCCACTTGTTCACGCTATCTAATTGCATACTCCCTGAAATTTTCATTGTTCTTCTTCTTCTTCATATTAGTCAGGGATTTCTCATTAGGAATCAGCTCGACATTGTACTAAAATTATTGCAGAAATTCATTAGCCAAGTCATCCTAACTACTCCACTTGTCAATGTCTTGATCCACAAACCACTCTGAGGCTAAACTCGAAAAGCTCTCACTAAAATAAGCCATAAGTAATTCTTCTTTATCTCCGGCACCTCTTAATTGGTTACAATAACACCTTAAGTATGCCATTGGATCACCGTGCCCTTCGTACTTGTCAAAATTGGGTGTTTTGAACCCCATTGGCAAATGGATATCTAGAAACATACACAAGTCTTTGTATGAAACACTTTTTGGTCCTCTTAATCCTTGCATATTTCTCATACTCTGCTCCAAGCTTCTTACTTTCCTAGCCATTTCTTCTTGTTCCTCATTCTTAATAATATTTTCAATCGCGATAGAAGAATCGCGTTGATGAGCATGATAATGTGGATTTTGAGGTTTGAAAGTAATTTTAGGAGGATGCAACAGATCATGACTTGGTTCTCCCATATTCTTCTGTGCTGTCGATTGAAGACCCACAATAGCTGGTGCTATAGAAGTGAAAACGGGTTATTTGTGCCGACGGATTTGGTGGACTCATGGTAGAAGTACCTGTAGTGCCAGACACATTAGCATATGGGCCGAATCTAGGCGGGTAAAATGGATCACTAGTTTGAGCTTGAGTAGGATTTGGATCATTCATATTCGCAAGTCAAGGGATTGAGGAAGGTGGGGCTTGTCTATTTAAACAAGCTTGGTACAGTTCCACCATCTGTTGTTTCAATAACTTATCCTCTTCCATTGATGCTAATTCTAGCGAAATCAACTGATTTTGCTCCTCCTCCCTTTTAGGCCCTACACCCTCTAGTGGGTCATTTTTCTTTTTCCTTTGTATTTGGTGTTGTAAGGATGTGATGCCAGTTTAAACCACAAACCAGCCACCAACTACTTTATCTTTCTGTTACCAAGTAGCAAATGGGTGAGTGTTATATATTTAACATATTATAATGTCACGTTGTATGTTATGCTTCTAGATGCATTTTCCAACCTATTAGGGAAGGCTTTATGTTTCATCCCGACTTTCTAGGCGCACTTTTTGATTTTCTTTTAATTTAAAAGGAAAGAAAACCATTTTTAAAGACCACCGAATCCATTAAGGACTGCCTACGTATCTCAATAAAATGAGAATCAGTTGTGCGTAGTTCTTGAAATATATGTCACACAAAACTTAGCATCAAGACCCCTAAAGGTTCAGGGTTGTTAAGATTTATATCCATTTTTATTTTTTAAGAACTTAGCCTCATGATCCCTAAAGATTCAGGGTTATTAAGATTTGTATTATTTTATTTTATTTTATTTTTTGTAAAAGCTTAGCCTCATGATCCCTTAAGATTCAGGGCTATTAAGATATATATGAAAATTAATCTTAAGGATAAGAAAAATAATTATGAAAGTACTCATATTTTTTAAAAACATTCCCCGATAAATCTATGAATAATTTTTCAAAAGATAGGGTCGTATCCTGGGAAGGACTTCCTACATATACAACTAAGATATGAGAATCAAACCCCCGTGGTTCATAAAGATCGTGAAACTATGTTGCTATATATAAAAAAAATTCTTTTTTTTAAATAAATTTTTTTTTTTGAAAAATGATTCGCTAAATTTGAGAATAATATAATCTCTTGCATTTTCAAGTTGCCTAAAAGTCGGTCAACAACCCAATAAGCCTTTAAAATAATTGTCAAAGAGCATAGAAGATGTGCATGTTGGTCATTATAAAAAGGATACCTGTCCTAGACAAACTCGGCCCCTGTGCCGAGTCCCGCTAAGTCAAATGTATATGATGCAAATAAAGCGATACCTAATAGGGATAACCAAATTCTGAGTTTTTAGTTCTTCTAAGTTTAATACTAATAGGGATAGGTGTCTAGACTGGCTTACCCGAGCGGACACTTGAGCTGGGGAGGGACAACTTGGTCAATAGTAGGGCAACATGCCTTCATTGTCGATCCAAACCCCACCTAAAATGTGTGACTATAATCCTTAACCAGGTGCCTTGACATTCTGGCTATCTAAAAAATAAAGGAGGATGCATGTGCTGCATTCTTTCTATCCTATTTTAGAGACTCAGAGGGGGTGCGTAAGAGAAGACAGTATATAATACAGTTCAATCAATATCAAAATGGTAAATAAGCGACAAGTAGTACATAAGGCCAACAAACACAATATCAACAATAATTAAAGCAAGTATAAGTCAATATCAAAAGCTCGAATTCTTATTATTCCCCAGTGGAGTCGCCAGAGATGTCATACCCCTTTTTTTGTCCGAAGGGATCGGATTCGAAAGGTTTTTCCAATTAAAGTGACGGTATTGAATGGGGATTATTTTAATTACAGAGTCGCCACTTGGAATTGAGTTATGGTGTTCCAAGTCACCTTTTTGAATCCCTAGTCAAAAGGAAATAACACTTTATTATGGTTTGCGAAAAACAGAAGATTGGGTAAGGAATTCTGTTGACTGAGGGGAAGGTGTGAGGCACCCCTCGAATCCCGTGGTCTAGCACGATCGCTTTATTGACTTATCCTTGACTTAAACTATTTTGATAAATTATGTTAAGACCTAAATTCACTCATTTTAATGTCTAATAAAACCTGTCTATGCATCTTATATATTAAACTAGTGAAAATTAATTTTAGAATGAACTTTGTCGAGGTGTGACATTGTATCCTCGAATTATTTTTAAATGTCTCAGAAAGATGCGTATGCCGCATTCTTAATTGATACGATTGTTTTAAACTTGTCTAAAAATTTACCTAGCATTAAAACATCGGTTAATCTATTATAAATTTGCAACAATTTTATTTATTCAAAATGATATTTAATCTTAATAATAAACTTAAACAAAATTCAATTAAGTTTCTCGCCGGAAAATTTATAAACTATGAATCTTATTCTTGCCAAGTACTCTTTCTCAATCTCTCTTCTTTTCGTCCTTTCCCTCTTTTCTCCTCTCACTGGTTTCTCCTTGTATTTGTGTCAATGCATGTACTGTGCTGCTGTATATATTATTCCGATCAGATATGTTCAATATGCCTTTGTTAGTGATGTCGACGGAGTGGTCAGTGATATTTTGTGTATGTTATCTATGAGTAAAATTATAACAGTGCTCATATTATTTTTCTGATATATTTTCCTCACTAATTGTTGTGCATTCTCTGCATGTGTTCTGTGATGGTGGATACAATACTTCAACACAAATATTCAAATTCTGACATATTCACTAAACAGATATATAAACATATTATAAATTAACAATATAATATGTGTTGATAAAAGATTCATGTAATCAAATATTCATGCTAAATAATGTATCATTGATATAGATTCGAACATGATTTCATTTATTATAAAATTTCATACAGTAAATAATATGGAGTAGAATAAAAACCTGGATTTTAATTGAATACAGGAATCAGAATGTTATCACCGAAAACTTCAAATTGAAACTCCGAAACTCGAATCACATCTTTCTTTCCCTTCTTTTCTTTCTCTCTGGATGTTTTTCACTTATTTTTTATCTTCTCTTTTTGCAGTATCTAATAAAATAGTCCTGTCTGATTTTTTTTATACAGTATACAATGTACGTTTTTTTTTAGGGGGGATGAGAGCCCTTTAAATAGAGGGATTTTGGGGGGAACGGTTATTTTTTAGGGGAAATAATTAATAAAAAAATAAGGGGGAAAGGATATTTAAAATTCATTTTTTTATTATAGAAAATAATAGTAATAATAATAAATAGAGATAATAATAATAATAAATAAATAAAAATAAATAAATGAAATAATAAAAATAATAAATATAATAATAATTAATTAATTTTATATTTAATAAAATATAATAACAATTTATAAATAAACAAATATAAATCTAATAAAATAGTATTAAAACTACTAATTTATTTATTAAAATTTATAAAATGAAAATATTTTTTAATTGTTGTATTATTTTAAAAATTAGAATAAAAATAAAAATAAAATATCTCAAAGTTAACTTTATTTAATTATTTATTTTTTAACTAAAATTTCATTAAAATAAAAATAAAAGTCAAAACAATATATGATTAAATATATAAATATAAAATATTTAATATCGATAAACAAGTTAAAATTTAGGGAGAATCAAAAATCACGTGTCTACACATGAAGCCATTGAACTAAATTTAATTTCATACTTCAGATTTATAACAATAAAATTTATGAAATAACTGTACAAAAAGAGATAAGAACCTGTATGATGAACTTAAACTACGTAAGAACAAAAATATTGCCATCGAAAACTCGACGAAAATCTAACATCCACTCTTTTCTTTTCCTCCTTCTTCTTTCTACTAATGATTTTTTCTCTCTGTTTTTCTGTCTCTCAGTGTTTGTCTGATGTCTAATAGGGTGATAGTATACGTTTTTTTGTTTGGGGTGAGAAGTCCTTAAATAGGGGGATTTGGGGGGCGTATTTTGGGTAGTTTTAGGATTTAAATTTTAATTTTTTTAATTACTATTAATTGTAATAATAATATTTAATAAATATAAAATATATAAAATAAATAATAATAATAATATAAATAAAAAAATATTAATTAATTAATTTTTATATTTAAAAAATATAATAAAAGTTTATAAATAATCTAAAATAAATATAATTAAAAGAATAATAAAATTACTAGCCTATTTATTAAAATTAAAAGAAAAATATATATTTTTTGAATTTTCATATTATTTTTTAAAAAAAATACGGAAAAATGTAACTTTATTTATTTATTATTATTTATTTATTTTCAAACAAAACTTATTAAAAATAAAATAAAAGCTAAGATAAATATTGGACAAAGATAAAAATATTTAATGCCAAAAAATATATTAAATTCAGTGAGGGTCAAAATCACGTGTCTACAGTTATAAGAGTTATACAAAGTAAATGCACACTTTTTCTCTTAATAATATTCCACTAATGTGTATTGGAGAAGTGCAACCATCAACAACACACTTTGTCATTTGATATAATGTACTTTAATATAATTAAATATTAAAATGCACAACAGGTAGTGATATGCTTACAAGCTGTACATATTGATATACTACCGCTAACTTCTCATAATCCATCCCATCTTGGGAAAAATAGGGTGTCCTCTCTTGCAGGTTGGATACAAACAAATGATGAATGTAGTTAACCAAACAAAAAAGTGGATAGAGATTTCGAATGTTTCTTAAAATTTACTGGACTATAGTTTTGGCTTATAATCATGTAGAAGAAAAAGGTATCGAGGGAAAATAAGTAAAAAGTGTGAAAATTGATGGAGAATAACGACAAAAAAAAGAAAAGGAAAACAAGCAAAAAGTACTCAATTGAACTTATTTAAATTTCTAAAATCAATCTTTTGTTTTTGGCTATTTCTAGACAACTTTTTGGTTAAAGTTTTTGTCTTCATTGATCTGTTAATATTTAATAACTTTCTTTTGGCTTTCAATTTTTGTGGTTCTGATTACTGTTCTCGAGCGTTTTTAGTTTCCTCGACTCTTATAAGTATAGCTTTTTCAATTTCTTTGATCATCATCGTGTGGCTACTTTTATTTGTCAGTTTCTTTAGTAGTAGTTGTTTTTTGAAAGGAATACATATACAGGCTCCTAAACTATTTCACTTTTTTCATATAGGCACCTCAATTAAACTAGTTACCTGTTGAACCCTTTACTCCTTTATAAATAATTTCAATTAAGCACAATTGTCCGATGTGGCACTTTGCGTGTTCTCAAGTCTGTGAGGCACGTGAAATGTAAATGGACCAGCTTATGTGGCATGCCTAACGAAACTTTTATCCTCTTTTATACTCTATTTCTTTCAAAAAAACCCTAATTCCTTTTAATTTTTTCTTCCTCTATTCTTAATATTCACCATTTTTGTCTTAAATTCTCCTTCTCCTCTTAAATTCCTTTTCCCTCTTTTCGTTCTTTCTTCAAATTTTTCTCTTGCTCTGCTTAAATTTTTATTCTCTTATTAATTTTTACTTCTTACTCATTTTTAGTAGTAATGTCCAATTCATCTTTTTCATTGCCTTCATCTTCTTCAATTGCAAAAGAAGTATATATATGTAGGGTCAAAGCTAAAATTAAGACCTCATGGACACAACTCAACACTGGACGGAGATTCTTTTGCCGCAAAACTTCAAAGGTATTCATCTTTTGCTTCTTCATTGGATGAAATACAATTACTTAGATTGGTGGATGCAATTGTTTAGTTTAATTTTTGGCGTCTTAATTTTTTCTTTAAACTTATAGGCGAGAGGTGGATGTAATTACTTTGACTGGTATGATGACGAAATGCCTCCTCAAGCAAAGAGGGTGATGTGGGGTTTATTAAAAAAGTCAAATCAATTGAAGAAGAGAGAAATCGATCAAGACAATTAGTAGTGATATGCATTGGTGCAATATGATTTTGGCTACATGGAATTTCTTCAAGAAATTTTCTTAGATTTTGGAAAATATTGGCTTAGGTTTCTTATATATGGGATTGTTTTGATTTGGCTAATTCATCAATAAATTACTTGTATGGTACTGTTTAGCTTTGGATTTCCTGTTGTAGTAGGTTTGTTGACATTTAAATTGTGTATGAAACAATTAAAAAGGAATGAAGATAAGTTGTGAAATGTTACTCTACTATGTTTTGATTTTGCTTTTCTGTTGTAATTGGTTTAGTTAGATTACTGTACTCTATTTTTTTAAGTTCAAATGATTCATTTAAATGATTCAAAGCTGTCAAATGTTTCACACAAAATGAATCACCATTCAATAATTATATAATTCACAAGAATACAAGTGCAAGTGATCAATATTTTAAACACAATAATCTACCATTCAACTGCTCAGAATGAGCTCCAACCATACATTAAGTGTTCATCAAAAACAAATCTAAAACAGACCACAAAATATAGTTCAGAATCTTTAAAAACCCCAACAAAATACCAAAGTAGCCATACAACTAATCACCAAAGTACACATTGTACTAAAAACACAATTAATTCAACAACTTCATATTTATCCTGGTGCACAAGAACTTTCAAGTTGGCTTCTTTTTGACTGACTCATACGCTACAATTGAGAAGTTTTGACAACATTCTTTCTTTTCCACTTCATTCCTCAAGTCTTATAACCAATATCAATATTTGTTGAGTTGTATCTTTGCAAACACCCGGAATGACAACTCTTTCACCTCTAGTTCCAGGCTGCATAAAATAAAGTAAAATTAGCTTTGTCAAAAGATAATTAAGAATTATATGAAGTTGTAATTCATACTTACATTTAATGTTTGACTGCCACTCATTTGATCAGTGTAGATACTAAATCCTACAGTCTTAGACCTCTTTTGTCCAACTGATGATGTTAATTCTCTAGTGGTCTTTTTCTCCCCAAGTTCCTGATCAGATATACTTTTTTTCCTCTACCTCTGCCAGTGCCTCTTCCATTTTCATTTCCTCTGCCAGCTCCCCTATCTTTGTCAGTGTCTCTACCTCTACCTCTACCTCTTCCAACTGGCTGCTGTAATACCCCGTACTTTTCCTAGCTAATTTCATCATAAGAATGTCTAGCATTAGCTTCTAAATTGAATGATGGTTATTCCATGAGTAAGATTTTTACTTTTTGTCATGTGGGAAATTTAATAAGCTTTCCATCGATATAAGATTCACCCAAATCCGATAATCGAGTCAGAAGTTATGACTATTTTAAGTTCCCGTCGTAAAACAACGCCATATTAATCAGTGGCGCGCCGCGCCACAAGAGAAAATGGCATTTGGAAAATTCCAGTAGGGGTCTGCGATGGCTCCACATCGCGCCATCCCTCAGTTTCTCAATTGTCAAGCATTGTGCCAGGGGTTCAGTTTGGGAAAATTTTACTTAAATTAAATAACGCGTCCAGGGTTAAAAGGGTCAACTTTCCACCCCTATTTAAGCCCTTTAACACGTGATTCAGCCATTTTTCACCCAAAATACGCTCTCTTCTCTCAAAAACCTCTCAAGAACAAGTTATGGTTTTCATAAAAGATCAAATTTCAAGAAGGTTTCACCATCAATCTTCATGAAATCATGAACTAAGGTATGCTTAATGTTCATTCATGGACTCTTTTCATCCATGAAGCCCAAGAATCCCTTTTCTAAATTCAAGTTATGGATTTCTTATGAATTTTATGATAGGCTGCTCTTGTTCAGGTTGATAATGAGTAATTAAATTGTATGCCATGAATAAGTGCTAAATTCCATAAGGGTTGATTTGTATAGGTATAGATTCATGAAATCCTTTGACTAAACTCTTGAATGATTAAATTAGAATTGAATCATGGCAGTTAATTGTTGTATGATATTGTTTACACATTCTATGCCTACCATATCTTTGATTAAATGCCTAGATGAAGGAAAAGTTCCTAACTAGCATGATACCATGAAATCCCCATGTATGTACAACTTATGCCTTTCAATTGGGGTTAAAGATTAAACCCTAACTCAGCCATAATGGCGTATCAGGGGCATGCCGGTTAGATAACTACTTCCTACAGTTTAATGTTACAGAATCAGGACTGTCAGACAAAGTTAATCAGTCTCAGTATTAGAACTCAGATAGTTCTTCAGATTTTAGGACTGTCAGATACAGTCAACTCAGATAGTACCATCAGATTAAGGACTGTCAGATACAGTCACTCATGTTATCAGTTATATTAAGATTCAGTAATTATGTTATCACAGTATTAGTGTCAGTTGTTATGTCTTATGCATGAATTCTCATGCTCATGATAGTTAGTCAGTTATTATTATTGTTCATGCATATGAACCCCATGCATTCAGCCTACCTTACATCTATACTCAGTACATTCCATTGTACTGACGCATTTGCGCTATGGTGCTTTCTTTTTATGTTACACCATAGGTTCAGAGACACGACTTCCAGATTAATGGTGGATTCTAGATATCCACAGATAGAGTTAGAAGTGAGTCCTCATCTTTTGAAGACATGATCATTTTCCCTATTATCTCATTAATTAGTTTATAAGTTGGAGTTAGTTAGAGACATGTCCCATGAACTCCTAACTCAGACAGTTCAGTCAGTTAGAGGCTTTCTATACTATCATGTTTTAGACTTTTGTATGTTAAATTTTGTCTTGGGTATTTTATTACCCCACACAGAATATTCAATATTGAACCTTATGGCCTTTCAATTCATGTTTCCGCATTATAAAGTATTTTATGCAGTATACAGGTACAGATATCAGTCATGGGTTAGCTTGTGGTCCTTCAGGGTCATGAGCACCGTGTAGCATTTCGGGTACCAGATTTGGGAGTTACAAACTTGGTATCAGAGCCTAAGGTTCAATAGAGTCCTACGAAGTCAAAAAGCCGTACCTAGTAGAGTCTTGTACATGGGTGTGTTGCGCACCACATTTATGTATAGAAGGCTATAAGATGTTTTAGGAATAGTTTCCCCTCTTTTAGTATCCATGCCGTGCCAGTGAGCATAATCTCAAGTCAATCTCTCAGTCTAATCTGTTTCCCCATTTCTTCTATAGAATATGCCTCCTAAAAGAAGAATCGAAAATTAGTCAGCCCCTCAGCCCGAAGATCCTTTGGGCAATCATGTTTCTCATGCATAGTTCAGGGCCTCATTCACTACTCTTGCTCAGTCAGTTGCCGCTCAAAATGAATGGACAACAGTCATTCCAGCTAACCCAGTGGCTAATTCAGCCGCAGTTAGGATTTAGGACTTCACCCAAATAAATACTCCATCCTTCCTCAGGTCTAAGGTATCTATGAGGACCCTCAGGAATTTATTAATCAGGTTCAAAAGGTGTCAGACATCATGGGGGTAACTACTATTGAGAGTGCTGAGATAGCTTCATATTAGTTGCAGGATGTGGCTCATACTTGGTTCAAACAGTGGAAGTCAGAGAGGTCAGATGATGCAGATCCTATAGAGTGGGAAGAATTTGTCACTACATTTTTAGACAGATTCTTTCCCTAATAGCTAAGATAGGCTAAGGTGCTATAATTCATCAACCTCAGGCAGGGAAATATGACGGTGAAAGAGTATTCTCTTAAGTTTACTTAATTAGCCAGATATTCCCCTCATGTGGTTGCAGACAGCAGAGCCAAGATGAGTAAGTTTGCTTCAGGGGTAAATGATAGCGTGGTAAATGAGTATAGATCTACCATACTGAATAGTAACATGAATTTAGCAAGGATTATGACTCATGCTCAGCAGATAGAGGAGCAGAAGATTAAGCAGAGGGAGGAGCAGAATAAGAGAGCGAAGACAGGTAGTTTCAACTTTGGTCAGCCTAAATCAGAAGGAGGAAACCGTTCCCAGTTTTATCCTAAATCATCAGTTCCAGCTCCTTCTTCAGCCAGTGCTCTAGTTCCTAAGTTCAGGGAGGGTAACAGAGATAGAGCGCCAGGCTCTAGGTCTCAGGACAGTGTTAGCAATGCCTGAACTAATCCTTTTTGTCAGACTTGTGGTAAGAACCAAAAGAGTGCTTGCAGAGCTGGTTCGATGTTTGTTTCGATTGTGGCAAGCCAGGCCAAAGAGTCAGAGACTACCCACAGTCAGTTTATCAGAGTCATCTCTGCTCCTCAGCTCAGTCCGATCGCCCGAATCAGTAGGGTGCCACCACTAGTGCTATTAGTGGGTAACACCCAAATCGTCTCTATGCTCTTTCGTCCTGATAGGATTAGTAAAATTCTCCTGATGTAGTTACTAGTATTTTATAGATCTTTTATGTGCATGTTTATGCTTTTCTAGATCCAGGAACTTCTTTGTCTTTTATTACTCCCTATATAGCAGGCGATTTCGAAATCAGTCCCGAAATCCTAGCAGAGCCCTTTTCAGTCTCTACCCCAGTGGGTAAAACTATCATAGCTCGGTGGGTATACAGGAACTGCCCAATTATGATATTTCAAAAGTCACTTCAACAGACATAGTCGAATTAGAGATGACTGATTTTGATATCATTCTCGACATAGATTGGCTTCATTTGTGCTATGCCACAGTCGACTGCAAAAATAGAATAGTCCAGTTTCAGTTTCCAAATGAACCCGTCCTTGAGTGAAAGGGTAGTACTTTAGCATTCAGGGGTCAGCTTGTTTCCTAACTTTGGCAATAAAAAATGATATCTAAATGATATGTCTATCATCTTGTTCGAGTTAAGGACACTAGTTCCAAAACTCCCAGCCTTGAATCAGTTCCAGTGGTAGGTGAATATTCAGATGTCTTTCCCGAAGATCTTCCAGGAATTCCTTCTGAAAGGGAAATAGACTTCGGCATTGATCTCCTTTCAGATACTTAGCCCATATCTATTCTTCCATATAGAATGACACCAGCATAACTCAGAGAACTGAAATAATAATTAAAGGATCACTTAGATAAGGGATTAATCAGGCCCAGCATTTCCCCATGGGGTGCTCCAATATTATTCGTGCTCAAGAAAGACGGTTCTCTCAGAATGTGTTTTAACTACCATCAACTCAATAAGGTTACGGTCGAGAACAAGTATCCTCTTCCCAGAATCGATGACTTGTTTGACCAACTTCAGGGTGCCAGTTATTTCTCTAAGATAGACTTAGATCCGTCTATCATTAGCTCAAAGTTAGGGGATGTGACATTTCAAAAATAGCTTTTCGTACTCGGTATGGTCATTTCAATTTCTTAGTTATGTCCTTTGGTCTTACCAATGCCCCAACAGCTTTTATGGACTTGATGAACCGTGTTTTCAAGCAGCACTTGGACATGTTCATCATAGATGATATTTTGGTCTATTCTCGTAGTGAGCGTCATCATACAGACCATCTCAGAATAGTACTTCAGACTCTCATAGATCATCAGTTATTTGCCAAATTTAGTAAGTGTGAATTTTGACTAAGGTCAGTAGAATTCCTTGGTCATATCATTTTCAGTGATGGCATTAGAGTTGATTCTCAAAAGACCGAAGCAGTAAAAAACTAGCCCTGACCTATCTCTCTATCAGATATCAAGAGTTTCTTAAGTTTGGCTAGCTATTACAGATGGTTTGTTGAGGTATTTTATTCTATTGCATCCCCTATATCTAGATTGACTCAGAAGAAAGTTAAGTTTTAGTGGTTAGATCCTTTTGAGAAGAGTTTTTAGGAGTTGAAGACTCGACTCACCTCAGCTCCAGTCTTAGCTCCCCCAGATGGTTCAGATGGATTCGTAGTGTATTGTGATGCATCCAGAGTGGGTTTAGGTTATGTCCTCATACATCATGGTAAGGTCATAGCCTATGCATCCAGACAACTTAAGCCCCATGAGAGAAATTATCCTACTCATGATCTTGAGTTAGCCACCGTAGTCTTTGCCTTAAAGATTTGGAGGCATTATCTCTATGGAGTTCATAGAGATGTCTTCACAGATTATAAAAGTTTTCAGTATGTATTTTCTCAGAAAGATCTTAATCTTCATCAGAGAAGGTGGTTAGAGCTTTAGAAAGATTATGGCATAGTGTTATTTATCATCCAGGCAAGGCCAATGTAGCGGCCGATGTTCTTAGTAGACTATCCATGGGTAGTGTTTCTCATGTTGAGGAAAGTAAGAAGAAGTTATCTCAGGAAGTCCATCAGCTTGCCAGACTAGGCGTTCGCTTAGTCTATACAGAAGAGGGTGATATATGGGTTCAGAGTAGTTCAGAATCATCTCTAGTTTCAGAGGTGAAATAAAATCAAGATAGAGATCCCAACCTTGTCAAGTTGAAAGAGTCAGTTTAGGATCAGAAAGTAGAGGTTTTCTCCCAAGGGAGGAGATTGTGTCCTTCGTTGTCAGGGTCGTCTCTGTGTTCCAGGCATAGATGACATAAGGCAGCGAATTCTTGCAGAAGCACATTGTGCACATTACTCTATTAATCTAGGGGCCACAAAGATGTACCATGACTTACAGGTGATCTATTGGAGGAGTGGGATAAAAAGAGATGTTGCATAGTTTGTGGCTAAGTGCTCTACATGTCAGTAGGTTAGGATAGAGAATCAGAAGCCTAGTGGGTCCATGTAGGATTTCAGTATTCCTACTTGGAAGTGGGAAGTTGTGAACATGGACTGCGTGATGGGTTTGCCTCAAACTCGTTATCAGCTTGATTCAGTCTGGGTCATTGTAGACAGAATGACCAAATCAACTTATTTCCTTCCAGTTCATACCTCTTATTCTGCTGAGGATTATGCCAAACTCTACATCAAGGAGTTGGTCAGATTGTACGGTGTTCCGTTGTCCACTATCTCAGACAGAGGTACCCAGTTCACCTCTTATTTCTGGAAAGCATTCCAAAAGGGTCTTGGTATGCAAGTTCATCTCAGTACAACCTTTCATACTCAAACAGATAGTCAAGCAGAAAGGACCATTCAGACTCTAGAAGATATTCTAAGAGCGTGTGCAATTGATTTCAAGGTTAGTTGGGATGACCACTTGCCTTTGTTTGAATTTGCATACAACATGAGCTATCATTCCAGTATTTAGATGGCTCCATTCGAAGCTTTCTATGGTAGGAGATATAGATCTCCAATTGGTTGGTTTGAAGTTAGTGAGGTCTCAGTCATAGATCTTGACTTGGTATTCGATGCCTTAGAGAAAGTCCAGTTGATTAGAGAAAGACTTCGGGTTGCTCAGAGATGACAGAAGTCTTATGCAGATGCTCATAGAATAGATCTCAAGTTTGAGATTGGTGATCATGTCTACCTAAATATCTCTCCCATGAAGGAAGTGAAGCGGTTCGATAAGAAAGGGAAACTCAGTCCCTGATATGTCAGTCCTTTCAAGATTCTTAGTCTGTTAGGCAAGGTAGCCTATAAGCTTGAATTGCCTTCAGATCTAGACTCAGTTCATCCAGTCTTTCATGTATCTTTGCTCAAGAAGTGCATAGGTGACCCATCAGTTGTAGTTCCTATTCAGAGCATTGATGTTCAAAACACTCTCTCTTATAAAAAGATTCCAATCGAAATCTTAGACTATCAAACTTGTAGATTGAGGAACAAAGAAGTCCCTCTAGTTAAGGTTATTTGGCAAAATTAGTCCTTCGAGGGAGATACTTTGGAAGCAGAGTTAGACATGTGTACCAAGTATCCTTACCTCTTCTTCTCCAACTCAGATCAAGATTAAGGTAACAGTTCTCCTTAAGCTTACTCAGTTTCATGTTCAGTGTTCATCAAAAACTTGGTATGCAGTTTTATGCTCATGTTCCCATTATAAAATTGGTATCAAGTACCATTGCATATTAAGTCATGCACTCATGTATCAGTTCAGTTATATAGTTATGCATCAGACATGCGTTCTTATTGTGAGAAACTTAGTTCTTCAGAACACTCAGTCATGCATTCATGAATTAGTTACACATGCATCAGATATGCATGTTCAGTATTATATATTCAGCTTGTCAGTCATGTCAATTATAAGATTATATTCCAATTATTCATGTTAAGTACGTACATCAGTTGTCTTTTCTCCCTTCTCAGTCAGTCTCATTCGAGGACGAATGTTTTCAAGGGGGAGATATTATAATACCCCGTACTTTTTCTAACTAATTTCATCTCAAGAATGTCTAGAATTAGCTTCTAAATTGAATTATTGTTATTCCATGAGGAATTTTCAATATTTTCACTTTTTGTCATGCGGGAAATTCAATAAGCTTTCCATCGATATAAGATTCGCCCAAATCCGATAACCGAGTCAGAAGTTACGACTATTTCACGTTTCCATCGTAAAATAGTGCCATATTAGTTAGTGGCACACCACGCCATAAGAGTAAATGGCATTTGGTAAATTTTAGTAGGAATCCGCGATTATGGCGCGTCGCACCAGGGTCAAATTCAGAATTGTCCTTTTCCAGACTCTTAGAGCGATTTTCTCTGTGTCGCACCAAAGTTCCAGGTCGCAATAGAAGTGGCAACGCGATGGCTCCGCATCGTGCCATCCCTTAGTTTCCAAATTGTCATATTCCATTAACACGGCGCGATAGCACCACGTTGCGCTAGGGGTTCATTTTGGGAAAATTTTACCAAAATTAAATAACGCGTCCAGGGTTAAAAGAGTCAACTTTTCACCCCTATTTAAGCCCTTTAACACGTGGTTCAGTCACTTTTTACCTAAAATATGCTCTCTTCACTCAAAAACCTCTCAAGAACAAGCTAGGGTTTTCATAGAAGAACTAATTTTAAGAAGGTTTCACCGTCAATCTTTATGAAAACACGAACTAAGATATACATAGTGTTCATTCATGAACTCCTTTCATCCATGAAACCTAAGAATCCCTTTTCAAAATTCAAGTTATGGATTTTCTTATGAATTTCATGATTTGGATTCTCTTGTTCATGTTGATAATAAGTAATTGAATTGTATTTCACGAATGAGTGCTAAATTTCATAAGGGTTGATTTGTATAGGTATAGATTCATGAAATCCTATGACTAAACCCCTGAATGATTAAATTAGAATTGAATCATGTCAATTAATTGTTGTATGATGTTGTTTACACATTCTATGCTTACCATGTGTTTGATTAAATGCCTAGATGAAGGAAAAGTGCCTAACTAGCATGATACCATGAAATCCCCATGTATGTATAAGCTTATGCCTATCATATGTTTGATGAAATGCTTCAGTAAATGTATTATGATGATTATTATGTATTCAACCTAGTCATGCTTTGTCAGTTTCCTTCTATCGAGTCCTGGGGGTATTTGTACCTGAAACATTAGTTGTGTGCCTAGAGCCATGTCATGTTTTCACGATTCTCTCAGTAAAGCTATGAATCCTTAGACTTCAGACAGTCTTATGACTCAGGAAATCTCCATGATCTCATGAACTCAGTCAGTTATCAGATAGCAGTATTATTCTATCAGTCAATGGAATTCAGTAACTCAGCCCATGTTTAGTTCCGTAAATCATGTTTAATGTCTATTTAAATGGGAGTAGAAATTAGCACCGAGTAAACCCAAGGATGGGAACACACAATATCAGATGAGGATGTGATCCTTAAAAGTCATCCTTGCATTCCAGAACTATGTAGCCAGCATACGTTGAGACATTAACACTGTTCGATGAGGGTTGATAAGGTTGATAAGCTCTATTAGATAAGGGCCCTACCGTTCTCGTATAGAGGATACTATCAAATAAGGGTCATATAATAAAATTCATTGTTGTAGAAATGGTTGTATGTTGTTCTATAAGAATGATGCCGAATTAAAAAATTGTAAGTTTTGTGGACATGCTCGTTATAGGCGGACTCCCGGTGGAAAGATGGTTTCTATTAAGGCGATGCACTATTTACCTCTTATACCTAGGCTAAAGAGGTTGTATGCTTCGATGAGTTCTGCCCCACACATGAAATGGCACCATGAAAATGGAAGGCCACTAGGTGTCTTGTCTCATCCATCAGATGGAGAAGCTTAGAAATACTTCGATATAACTTATCATGATTTTGCTAGTGAACCAAGAAAAGTTAGATTGGGGTTGTGTGCAGATGGTTTCACACCATTCTCTAATTCTGACACACCTTATTCTTGTTGGCCTGTATTTATTACTCCTTATAATCTTCCATCTGATATGTGCATAATAAGTCCTTACATATTTCTAACTTTTATTATTCCAGGTCCCCGCAGTCCAAAAAGTTTGATTGATGTATATCTACAACCATTGATAGATGAATTACTACAATTATGGTATGAAGGTGTAGTGACATATTATATATCAACTAAGCAGAATTTTGTTATGCGTGCTAATTTAATGTGGACTATTAGCGATTTTCCTACATATGGAATGTTGTCTGGTTGGATGACTGCTGGAAAGTTAGCTTGCCCATATTGCATGGAAAATAGTAAAGCATTCACTTTAAAGTATAGTCAAAAAAATTCTTGGTTTGATTGTCACCGCCAGTTCTTACCAATGGACCACGAGTTTAGAAGGATGAAAAATGCGTTCAGAAAGAATAAGATTGAGAATGATCCGCCACCTCCAATACTGTCAGGACATCAGATTTGGGAGAGAGTTTTATAATTTGCCTAAAGTTACAGATGGTCCACCTTCTAGACTTCTTGGATATGGTGTTGAACATAATTGGACCAAACTAAGCATATTTTGGGAGTTGCCGTATTAGGGGGACAATAAATTAAGACATAATCTTGATCCAATGCACATTGAAAAAAATTATTTTGATAATTTATTCAACACAGTCATGGATGTTAAGGGCAAGACAAAAGATAATTCAAAAGCTAGAATGGATATAAAAGAGTATTGCAAGAGAAAGGAATTGTGGTTGAAGGAAATAAGAAAACGGTAAATTGTTTAAGCCCAAGGCCAGTTTTTCATTCATATTAGATGAGAAACGGGAAATATGTGAGTGGGTTAAGAATTTGAGGATGCCTAAGGGCTATGCTTTGAATTTAGGAAAACCAGCGGATATGGAAGAAGGGAAGTTGATTGGTATGAAAATCCATGATTGTCATGTTTTTATGGAAACCTTGATTCCTATTGCATTTAGCCACCTTCCAGAGAGGATATGGAAACCAATCACAGAGATAAGTTTGTTCTTTAAAGATTTGTGTTTGGGAAAGTTGTTGGAGAGTAGCTTGGACAGAATGGTGCAGAATATTTCTGTCATCACTACTAAGTTGGAGAAGATCTTTCCATGTGGCTTTTTTGATGTGACGGAGCATCTTTCAATTCACCTCGTAGAAGAGGCACGTCTTGGAGGCCCAATTCAAATGAGGTGGATGTATCTAAGGGAGAGGTGAAATTTTTTAAACTAATTTTATTTAAAAAATTACTTTTAACTACCTAAGATAAAATTATGCAGGAAAATTGGCAAGTGCAAACAAACTATTAAGCAAAGGGAAAAGATTGAAGGTTCAATTTGTGAAGCTTATCTTGCAAAAGAAACTGCTTATTTTTGTTCGTACTACTTTGGGGGTGAAGTGGCATGTAAGAGAAATAGGTCCAATCACAATGATGAAGGTGATGCTAATCCTATGTTTCCACCTATATCGATTTTTAACAATTTGGGTAAAGGATCTAAAAGTTATTGTATACGAGCCCTCACTGGTATGGAAAGAAAATCTACTGTGACACATGTTTTGCTCAATTGTCCAGAGATTCAACCATATCTTGAGTAAGTGTTAATGATGTTATCGAATTATATTAATCTGTTAAGGACACTTCACTAATAAAAAAATCTTAATGATGTACACTTGACAGTTTCTTCATTAGGAAATGGGGTAATGATGCCATATATACGAGGTTTTCCGATTGGCTACAAGAATATGTAAGTATGAAAGATCATATATGCATTTACTAAAATTATATATAGGTCATTTAATAAAATTTATATCTTGATTTAACGATATATAGGTTTTGGATGAACATAGTACCATCGAACATTTGCCATTGGTGAGAGATATCACATTTGGTCCTGCAACTCAAATTCGGAAAATGAATAAATATTGTGTGAACGGATTCAAGTTTCAAACCGAGAAAGTTTCTAAGTATAAGAAAACTAATAACAGTGGCGTGTGTGTTGAAGGTGATGTTGACAGTAATGGTCAAATTTTTGAATATTTTGGTGTCATCCAAGAGATATTAGAAGTCCAGTACCCTGGTTGGCCAAAAAAGAAGATAATTCTATTTCGGTGCAAGTGATTTGATCCATCACATAGAGGTACCAGGGTGAATCAACAACATAATATAATTGAAGTTAAGCACACGAGGCAATCTAATCGCTATGATCCCTTTATCATTGCACAAAATGCCAGGCAAGTATATTATGCTATATATCCATTGCGCATAGATAAAGCCAATTGGTGGGTGAGCCTATGGGGAGAATTGAGATTGAGAATGTATCGGATGTGGCTTACCAGAACGAAGTCACAGTTATTGATCAAATAGTGGATGATGAGTTGGAAAATAATCTCGAACATCCTCAACGCATATTAGAAGAAGCTTTTGATGATGAGATCATTGACATCGCAAATACTGTGAAAGAAATAGATGAGGGAAATGAATCATTCTGCGAGGATGAATGCGACCATGAAAATAAAACAACGGATGAGGAAGAATGAGAGAGTGATGAAAATGAAACAAGCGATGAGGAAGAATGAGAGAATGTGGATTAGCTTGTTAGTTTTTTTATTACCACTACTTATTTGTTACTACTTATGATTTTTTTTGTATTCTAATGACGTAACTAAGAATGGGGTTCTTGCTAATTTGATTGTTGTTTAAGTTTATATTATTAATTGTTGTGTTTTGATAATAATTATTCGTGATAAAATGTTTGTTATTTACCGGTCAGACTTGGAAATCAAGGCTGAAATATCATAGTCTAGTGATTGTAAAAGAGTATATACTTGTTTTACATTGTCAAGGAAAACTTCTGCTATTTAAAAATATTTGTGTCAATACTATCAAAAAAACTTAACGGTTAATTTGGTGCTTATTAAAGAAAACAGAAGGTTGAGTCAGGTGTGTGTACATATATGTATGTGGTTTAAATATGCACACAGGTGCATTTTAGATTTGGAAGCTTTGGGCTCATGACCATCACATTCCACTGGTTTCAAATTTACGTCTGTTTGAGAAGTCACTGAGTTGCCTACCAGCACGGTATTTTCATTTCTGGATTTGTCGTCTGCTTAGAAATTTCCTACATTGTCGCATGGGAGCACAAGATTTGTACCACTATTTTCAGAGTCATGTTTCAGTAGTAGTAATGGTTCAACAATAAATGGACTTCAGTAAGGGCTTTGGACTCTTCGGCATCATACTCTACTGGTTTCACCTCAGTTTGAGTTAGATAATGTCATTTATATGCTCTTACCTATTTAATGTTAACTATTGGAAATAGACAACACAGAATACATTTCAGAACACTTAGCTTATTTTACATGCTCCAAGAAAAACAAGTGTTAGGGATTTCAGACATTGGATTTGTAAAGCTTGTCATCATTCAGTGGTAGTTTACAATATTCATTCTAGGATATATGGATTATAGGGTCTTTACATGATTTTTTTTGTTTATCAAAGGTATTGCCTTTTTTGGAAATTCCGGTAGTTCTTTTAGATGGGAATATGTTGGCACAAACTTAACACCAGGTGCTTTCAGTATACTTCTACACCTGGAATGCCTCTTTTCACTTGGCTCTACTGATTAGATTATAACATGGGATAATTGTAATCATTTTTTCTTTCCTGTTCCCTCCCTATGTCCAATCTATTTACAGGAGGAATTTCTGAAAGATGTAATGCAGTTTTTGATGTTGAGTTTCCTGCCCAACCTATACTCGTCTCATTCCTCAAGGTTGCCTTGCTGAGTTTCCTGATGCTATTCTCAATGCCAAAGCCTTGACCTCTTTAACTTATATAGGGAGGTCAACTCTCTAACTTGACAGATATGCTTCTGGGCTAATGCGCCTTAGCCCAAAGAAAAATCCTCGAGTCCATCAGATCAACTGGGAAAATAAAATCATTTTCCCTTAGCTTCTTGGTAATTCTAGTTTCATGGCAAAATATATAAGGATATTTTCTTCACACCGGTTCAAGTACAAGATATATTATTACCACTGAGGCAATTAGACATCCAACCTAAGTTATACACTGGGACAAGAGTTTGATTACTTATAGTTCATAAAAAAATTATTACCTTCCTATAAAGAGCACCAGTAGGAGCCCAACCTTTTGCTAGTCAGCACAAGCTGCAGTTATAAATTCCTCGACAAACAGGGCAAATCCATTTTGGGTTCTTGTTAGGTTCTACTACATGTTCTCCTATTTCTGAGAAATATGATCTTCAATTCTATTTGGAACAATTGCAACTTTTCATTTGTATGCTAAAGTTTTGTAATTTAAGTATCTCACTTATTCCTGGTAATTATCATTCCAGTAACATCATTTTTTACATATGCATTCTAGGTAATTCTCTTGAAGGGATAGATAATAATTCTTTGCTGGAATTGGTTCTATATGCTCTTCCAAAAGAACACAGAGGTGTAGTTCAGATACTGTGTTACAACTAAATCATAAGGCAAGTATCTGAAACACTATAATATTATGATTTAAGGTTGAACATTTCCTGTGCTTATAAATCAGTTTCTTGCTAGCTGCTTGTGACGCATGCGTTACCACTAACATAAACCCATGATGGGTTATCCACGTAGTCATTGACTAGATAGATGCAGACCAATGACTTTTCAGGAATTTTGGTATTTCAAATTGTTATTGCTCTGAAATCTGAAATGTAGTTTTATAGAGGATAATTGTAGTTCAAGCATTTATAGAGCATGTCTGCTATGCCTTTATCTAAGGTAGTTTTTATTTCTTAAATGCTATCTGTTGTTTACTGTTTATATACATCTATGTTTTGTGTTTGTCACCTATTTGAATACTGACCATATATGTCCTGTCACCTATGTGCTCCACATATTGTAAGCTGAGTTATTTCTTAAGAAAACTCAAGCATAGCTTACACCTATGCTGTCTGCATGCACTTTGTAACATGGAGGAGTAAATAGATTAATAACCTCTACTTCAGTTGACAAACCTGAAAAAAGAAATCATTCACTTGTCTGCTACTTCAAAAAATTAGAATTTTTTGTTTATACAGTAGTCTTATAAGCAGCAGACGAGTTTAATGTAATATTGCCATATAGATGGCATTCGGTGGTAGCGGTGATCGGGTTGGTCCTAATAAGAATTCAAAGTCAACTGCTAAAAAGAAATCTTGGACGCCAATAAATCCTGATGATGTTCCTAGTCGACTTTCTTCACAGCCACAAATTTACACCTCATCATCAGGGAAGTCTTATGTCCCATTTGGCACTGGTAATCCTGTAGATTATCATGGTCCCAAAAAGCAGCGAACGGTGTACACTTCTTATGCTCCGCATACTTTCAGGCCTCCTACAGATATAGGGACTTTGAGATTATCGTCTGGTACTTTATCCCCTCGCGATTCATCTCTCCACCTCTCAAGATTGAGGTTGAGAGATAGTTCTAACTCCGATGCGCAGACATCTACTTTCCCATTTAGTGAACCTTGGGTACTGCCGAGAGTATCATCTGCATCAGGATCTGCACCTCCACCTCCACCTTTTCCTCCACCTGTAACAGATGATACTGATGCACATTTGGTTGGTCTAGTTCCTGGAGATAAGGACAGGATTGGTAGAGTCTTCATCAAGCCTGATGGATCTACGTAAGTTTATTTTTTAATTCATAAGTTTATTTTTTCATTAATAAAATATTCATGCTTACATATTTATTTTGTTCTTTACAGGTGGCATCCCGCATTAAAAGAAGTTAATAAGGCAGTAAGAGAGAGTATTAGGAGACTTTTTTCACAACCTTGGCACAGTTGGACGGAGATTCCTGAAGACCATAGATAAGCAATGTTTGAAGAGTTCAAGGTATACTATATTTAATTATTATTAATTTACTTTAATAGTAGTATATATTTTTATATGCGTATATATATATATATATATATATATATATATCATATAACACTATTCAATTGATTTTCAAACAATGGGTACTTGGTTGGAAAATCACAATAGAGCTATATCCACTATTTTTTAGAGGAATGCTGGTGCAAAGCTATGAAACTGGCTTGAACGTGTTAGGCGTACAGGCAATATTGCACAATGGCTTCTCAAAGAGGTATATGATGATTTGTGTATTTATTAGGAATCTGCCGAATATAAGGCACTCAGTGGGCAAAATAAGAAATCTAGAGCCAGTTTAAAATATGGCTCATTGCATACTGGAGGGGCAAAGAGTGTCAACATCATAGTTCGAGAAATGGTAAGTAGTAACCTTATGTTTTAATTTATGTGTTTATATAAATTTCATTAAATATTACTTGATTATGCTTATTTACCTTCTGTTTGTAGACGAAGGAATTGGGTCGCGAATCAACTCAACTTGAGATCTTCAGACGAACACATCTTCTGAAAAAGACAAATGAGCCGGACTCGGATGTGTGGGTTGAGCCCAAGGATGAAAATGCCAATGTAAGACTTATGTTTATATTTTACTCTATTATACTATCTCTTCCTTATAATTTCTTATATTGTATCGCGTCTAAATTCAAGTTCTTAAGATATTTGACGAACCTTAACAATTGGTGCCAGCAGTTTGACTTGGTTGAAAAAAACAGTGATGTTGTCTCATATATAGTCTAGTAACTGTGTATAGCAAAAACTGTAACTGGGTATTGGAAGATGCATAATTGAGATTGCTGCATGCAGACATAAATAAGTGAGATAGATTTTGATATGTCTGTTGGTTGTATATTTGCTGAACTTTTATATGGAAAGTCAATCTTACTTGGAAAGAACTTTTCTGCTAATTTTTTGCTGAACTCTTCGTTCTATCTTATTTTTGTATTTAATATGTAAGCAAAAATATTAAAATTTACGTTATATTCCACCTTACTTAGTAATAATAAAAATTACTAATGTATCTTTTTTTTAATATGCAGAATGAATATATACGCTGCTTGTCTGAGTTTGGTTCAACCTATCCTACACAGGAGGAAACAAATAAAATTTTGACAGAAAAAGGGGCGGGAGGAAAAAAGAAGGGAAAAACCTATGGGTTTGGTTCTCGAAATGAATTACGACATCTTCGTGCCGGATGGGCTAGAATTGGTTCCTCAAGCCAGGCTGAGGCGGTTGACGGTGTTCAGCTTGCTGCTATGTCGCAGCAGATTACTGATCTTTCACGTGCCTTCGCACAGTCCGTTGATTAAAATGAAGTCATGAGAAAGACCGTCGAGGATCTCAAGAAACAAGTGGTTAGCATGAGGAGTTATCGTCACCGTTCTCTATTTCCCAATTCAAGTAGCAAAGAAGAAACAGAAAGTGATGAGTTTGTTGCCATTACTTCTTAGTGTTAGTTGGATTTGCTCCTAAACTTTTTTTAGACATTAATTCTTGAACTTAACTTTTAACTTTTGAATTAGGAAGCTTAAATACTTAGTTTTGGATGTTTTTGAATTACTTGTTATGTGTTTTTGAATATTGGATAAGTGTTTTGGGTGTTGTTAAAGCGTTGATGATTTGAATTACATATTTTGATGTAGTTCATTGTATGATTAGTAATCTGCGTTGCATGATGTATATATCAAATTGCATTTATTTGACAGGTGGGATGCAGAAAAAGCTAATTTGTGCAGTCTACAGAAATGCAAAAAAGCGATGGATTGGGTCTTTTTTGTCCGTCACTTTTTTAAATAAATTTCCAGAAATGCGACGTCTTGCGTCGCTTTTTTATTTATTATGAATAACAAAAAGTGACGACCAACGTCGCTTTTTTAATAATTATGAAAAATAAAAAGCGAAGACCAATGTCGCTTTTTTTAAAAAAATATTTTATTTTTTTCAAATTATGACGGACAGAGTCGCTTTTTGTAAAATAACTAATTTTTGTTTTCAAAAACCGACGTGGTCCATCATAATAAAAGTGACGTAGGCCGTCGCTTTAAAAAAATAACGCCCCTTTTTGAGACGTAAAAAAAGCGACGCTTTGCCGTCGCTTTTGGTAAAAAAAGCGACGCTGGTCATCACTGTTGGCCGTCGCTTTTTTGCATTTTTTTAGTAGTGAAATTTTGTGGCTTCTAAAGAATCCAATTTCTGTTAGAGTTCTTGGAGGCTACTTTACCCTAAATCTAGCTTGGAGACTACTCTACCTCAAACCATAAATTAGCCTATATAAACGGGCAAATATTCCCTTAAAGAACCATCTCCAGTATCCCACAAAATTGTGGGATATTCCTAAAGAGATCGACAATCTTGAATATCCCATAAATTCATGGATATTCGTAAAGAGATCAAAATATTTAATATCCCACAAATTAATGGGATATATCTCTTGATAATTCGATAAAGTTATGGAATATCAAAAAGGGGATCAAAACTCTCTCTTCTTGATAATCAAATATATCAAGAAGATCCACAAACCCTCCTTTCATGAAGATCAAATCCAAATATTTCTACGTTTGAGAAATATGTCACTAACAGCCCTTGAATTATGGAGAAATTCATATCAAATCCAAATATTCCTACGTTCTAAAAATACGCTACTGACCGCTGTCGAATTATGGAGAAATTCATATCAAATCCAAGTATGCCTGCGTTCGAGAAATACGCTACTGACGCCCTCAAATTATGGAGAAAATCAAGAGAGAAGAATAAAAGGAGGAACGGATTTGTACCCACATCGTTATCAATAAAATTTCATGTTTCTTCATAGTTTTATTTGTGATTGCAATTTATTTTTGGCACTGTAAAAAATTTGTTGGAAACAATTACACTAAAATAGCTAATATTGGATTTTAATTTTAAATAATCAAAGGCAACTATGGTTGTATTAAGGGGTTCAAAAGTGTACAAACGAACTAACCGAAAGAAATCAACATCTACTATATATACATAAAATAAAATTTGAATCATATTTAAATAGTGTAATTTTCGTCGAACGATTCAAATAAACCCTGACTCTAAAAGGGTCGAGACTATTAAATTACCAAGTTCAAAGAACTAACTAGGCTAACATAAATTATAAGTATATATGCACTAAATAAAATTCGCCAAATTCGGGGTTTTAATCAGTTTAGCCATTATAATTTCGGTGTTCGATCGAAGAGGGAAGGTAAGATTAATGTAAAAGACGATTTCTAGTGCCAAAGAATTCAAAATGTATAGATAGTTAGTGGATTAAAGCGTAGGTGGTGACGTGAAGTAAAAATTAATGCTTTCAAAAGCTCTCTCCTATTTTCGTTGTAATTGCCATGGAAAAACTGAAGACGTCTCTACCTTCTTCACCCCACGTGGATACTTGCAATGTGTCATCTCTCTTCCTTTCAACAATTCACTCTCATCTCTTCTCTTCCTTATTTATGTTTCCAAACCAAAATCCAGCTAGCTCTCCTGTCTTCTTTCGTATTCATTTCACGCATACACACTAGATATATAGTCTTTAACTACAAGTCTTATTTTTCCTCACTCACCCAAAAAAAGAAAAAAAAAAGGGGTCATATTCTTTGTATAGTTTTAGGGGTGAGAATATATATAAAATGGGAAAGATATCTGACAAGGTGCATGGTTTAAAGACAGTAATAATGATGGTGTTTATTCAAGCAGCTTATGCTGGAATGAGTTTGTTGTACAAATTGGCATCAAATGATGGAATGAATTTGAGGGTTTTAATTGCTTATCGCTTCCTCTTTGCTGCCGCTACTGTTGTTCCTTTAGCCCTTTACTTTGACAGGCAACTCCATCTACTTTTCCTAATTATTATACAATTAGTCTTTTCTTTACATTTTCTTTTACAATTTTCTTATATATATATGGTTTTATAGTTCATATGAGATTTTTATGGTCCCTATCCAATTTTCTTTAGTTATATGGGTCATATCGTATGAGATCTTTTTTGTTAAGTCACAGGAATAAATCATTAATTTTAGAAACAAAAGCTTTTATAGGATTTATTTTTTCTATTCAATTTTTATTGGTTATCTCAGGCGTTTGGTGAAGAGGAAACATTTTTTCAATCCTCTCATATTTAATTGATCAAAATGTTATGAAAAACATTTTACTTATGAAATCGGTTTTTGCAATAAAAGAACTAGTTCCATATGTGACTTTTCAAGCTTTGTCTGTCCTCCCAATGCTCCTATCCCCAATGCCACCAATCCGGTTATCCCTTGACCACCCTGCCACACTCAAAACCTACGCCCACCTGAATCCCGATCACCACCACCTTCATAGTATTTTCCTATATTATATAAATTACTCTTGAAAATATTTTTTTAGTTTATTTATCAAACATTACAAAATATATAAGAAAACTAGTTGTATTTTCGATTCTTCTTTCCTTCATTCCAAACAGGCCCTCAATTTCGTATCATTTCTGTTAGGGTTTTTGTCCTCATTTTTTTACCAAATTTAAGTTCTATTTTTCTTAGAAGAAAAATAAAAGTAATACCATAATTACTTTTAATTTCCTGAAAGAAAATTATAAAACTTTTTCATATTTGGCAAACCTGTTTTTTGGAGAAAAGGTTTTGGAACTTTATAAATAGAAGACCCCTCTTCTCATACCATAACACAATAGCATCTACAATCTCTCTCATTAGTTTCTATTTTTTAAATTTTAGGTTTTATATGTAGGCCAATTGGCCAAATCATATACTAATATTATGTTTTTAGTATTGCTTTATGTGTCTTCTGCGTTGTCACCACGATGGTTTGCAACTAATAGCTTCCTTTTGGAACTTTATAAATAGAAAACATTTCTTCTTATATCATAACACAATATTATCCGCAATGTAATCTTTTAAGAGTCAAGTTTAGGAGAAAATTTTCTCTCTCATTAGTTTCTATGTTTTAAATTTTAGGTTTTATATGTAGGCCAATTGACAAAATGATATAATAATATTGTGTTTTTAGTATAGCTTTATGTGTCTTCTGTGTTGTCACCGCAATAGTTTACAACTAATACCTTCCGACGTCATCTCGATTTCGAACCCAACAATTTCCTCAGTTAGATTCCAAAGCATATATAATTGTTTGTTCTTCGTATATGCAGAAAGAGTAGGCCAAAAATGACATGGATGGTAATGCTGCTTGCGTTTCTTTCTGCACTCTTTGGGTAAGTTCCATTACTTCAATCAATTAACTAAGTGCAATGTAAATGAATGCTTTACACATTGAATATTAATTAATTAGACTCCTTTTGAATGGAATTTCTTTTATGGGCGTAATTAGACTCCTTTTAAATGGAATTTCTTTTATGGTCTTTCTTGGCTTCTTTCCTGTCCAAAATCTTTGTTGATTAGTTAATTCAATCCTAAAAGTTAGCTATTTATCCAAATCAGTTCAAATTTCCTCATTCCACCGAGGTGTCGGTGGACTTGACAAGCTCTCTCTAAATTTAAAAATTAAAGAAAATGGTTGAAAACTCTTTCTAGCTAGCACTCCTAATAATATTCTAAGGTATTTTATATATATAAATATATATATATGCTGCGCCTTTATTACTCTACATGACACTATTTGACTGGACAAAAATTGTTTAATGAATTATTTGGTTTATTTTATTATTAGATTAATAATAGAAATACTAAAATTACAAGTTAATTTTCAAATGAATTTAAATTTCTCGAAGTATGAGTTTTTTTTTTCAAAGCATGTGATTAATGAGCTCTATAGTTTACTACTCGATTTGGTACTAGTTCTTTCAATTAAATGTCTGACATTAACTAAGTAATCTATGCATTCATTTCTGATATGGTTCATTTCTACTTAAAATTTATTTTATTTCATATTAGTTTTTATGTATATCTGCAGGGGTTCAATGCCACAAAATTTGTATGCAGAAAGTTTAGTCCTGACTTCAGCAACTTTTGCTACAGCTATGATTAATCTCATTCCTGGCATCACTTTCGTTGTAGCCATACTCTTCAGGTATATTTCCAATTTCACTATATTTGACCCTTTTCGCCAGCTGCAGCTTTGGTTATATTGAAAAGTATTTTTCGCGAAGAGTAAGAGGCCGTTTGACCATGAAAATTATTAATTTTTTTTCAGATTTTTTTTTCATTTTATAAGATTTGGGGTGTTTGGCCATAGAAATTCAAAAATTATTTTCTGAAAAGTGAAAACAACTTTTTGTTGTTTTTATTTTTTTTCAATTCCAATCCAATTTTTATTATTATTACATATAATTTCATTCTTTTTAATATTACACAAAGAATCTTTATTAACTGCAGTTATCCACCCGCCAACAACCATGAATAAATTGACATGAGCTTTTCATGAACTTTTAAGCTGAAAAATTACAATATAATGTGCGATGAACAAATTGAACAATAGGTAAACAAATGTAATAACAAGTTCACATGTTTACAGCTTCAACGAGAATTTCAAATCAACAGAACATAATAAATATTTCAAAATAAGGTATAAAAATACTTTGAAAATCAAGTTTAACACGACACGAGTGCAGAATCGAAAGTAAAGAGTCCGAGTAACTTAGTAAGAATTTCTTTTTAGATGCAACGTGGAAGTAACATCAGCGGCGGAGCCACATCCAATGAAGGGTGGTCAGATGAACACCTTTCGTCGGAATTTTTTTCGAGTATATAGGTTAAATATAGATATTTATGGTTATATACATGTTGCACACCCTTGACAAGCTAGAGAAGCATAGTCTAGTGGTCAAGAGTATGCATTTCCACATCAACAACCCGGGTTCGAACCTTGACAGGTGCATTAGGGCTTTATTTTCTTTGTTTTTTAAACTATGAACACTCTTAACCAAAAGTCTGGCTCCGCCACTAAGTAGCATCCTATGTGGAATGCGGATATAGTAGTCCCATGATATCACATTTTCCACCTAAACTACCCATTACTAGGGGTGGGCGTTTGGTATTCGGTTCGATATTATCATAATTCAGATTCGGTAATTCGATAATCGGTAAATGAAAGTACTTATCAAATACCAGACCATTAAACTTCGGTTTGGTAATTCGGTAATCGGTAAATCAAACTTCGGTTTGGTACGATATTTGGTAATACCATATTAATGTTAAATTTGGTAGACTCTACTCTAAACCAACGATAACAGTTTACTTTAGGACTGAATCAAAACACAAGATAATGTTTCTGCCCTATGCCTTATGAAAACAACGTTTTTTTAACACTTCATCAGTGATGTTTTATAGGTCATTCATCTTCTGCTGATTTAACATAATAACTGTTTGATGCAGAAATGACTCTGGAAGATAACAGCCACATCTATTCCTCAAATATTTGCCTCGTAGTGACTAGTGAGTGAGTTTAAATAAAAGAATTCACTAACCCTTTCATCAAGAATAACTTATGAGATATTTAAAATCATACAACATAGTGTCAAACCTTTTTGATTACTTAGATATGACAGGAAATGAGTATCTTTGCATCAACTCTCCCACTGGACATAACTTAGATATACCTAAAAGTTGCATCAAGACTAGACAAGTTCAAGTTGTCTTGATAGATAGAATCAGAATGAAGAAAACGCAAGTAATATGAAACAATAACTTAATATTTGAACATGTTGTCCACTGCTGCTAATAATAAAAATTTTAAAAGTGATTTTCATTCTAAAATTTTAAAATTAGTAGAGTATTATAGACTTTTAGGTTGTGGACTTTTTTGACCTTTTGTAGAATATTAATTCGGACTCGTGGCCTATGAGTATAGACTATGGCCAGTTAACAATAATTTGATATTCGGTAAATATCAAATACCAAATGGCAGTAATATCTTTTACCAATCCCGAACCCAGATACCGTAATTTTAAAATTTTACTCCCAATTATCATACCAAATACCGAATTACAAAATACCAAATATCAAATTCTTTGATTCGGTTCGGTAATTCGGTTTCTGATATTTTATGCCCAGTCCTACCCATTACACAAATCTAGTTAACTATGTAATCTGAACAAAATGATTGTCTTCAAATTGATTTTCAAGCTTTCACCAAGCCATTCAGTGTAAAGTTTCCCTCAAAATACAATTAGCAAAATTGAAAAATCGGCACAGAAATGTGCAAAGAATTACAAGTGAAATGAATATCAATTATAGAGGGGAATCAGGTAAGTTAGTTATTTGGACAATTTTGATAGTTTTTAAAAGGTGGGAATATAAAATTACATTTAAAAAAGACTTTTCAAAAGTAAAAAAAAATCTTCCAAAAACACATGGTCAAATACAACTCCAACTTCAACTCCAACTTTAAAATTTTTTAATTTTCATGGACAAATGCCTACTAAATAATTTGTGATTCGCTTAAGATTTCAAAAGTGCTTCTAGAATAAAAACTTTACTTTTAGCTACTACTCAAAACACTTTTTTTTTCTTTGAAAAAAAAGCTTGGTCATACACCTCAAACAAAAATATCAACAATATATCCCATATAATTTTAGAAGAATCGTTTAGTTTTAGGAAAAAAGCATTTTTGACTTTCTAGAAATTTAGTCAAACAAGCTATTTTTTCTTATTTTACATTTGGAGGAGGATTGACCGATCAATAGTGAATTGCCAAAAATAAGATAAAAAATTAGATTCTGATCATTATTACTTTTTCAACATAAAAATTGCTTGAAATTCAGAACAAACAAACAAAAAAAAAGGAATCTCCAAATACTGATTTAGGAATTAGGATGTTTTTCTAAAATCTTTTCTTTCACTCGTAAATCACTCATCACGTATCTTTACAAAAAATTGTTACTTTTCAATCACATTATATCCCCGTTCTTTTTCTCTCAGAAAGCTTCTTTCAAATGTTGCTGTGTGGCTAATTTGTAATCCCTAAACTTAGGTAATACAACGTTTAGATGGATTGACTCATCAAGCGTTAGAACTATTTTGATATGATCTTTCAAGTTTCAGGGTTAGAACTATTTTGATCTGATCTTTTACGTGGGAGACTAATGTACCAATAATTAGTTAGGATGAAACCTTATTCAACTCAAAAACGGACACATTCTTTTTTGGTATACCTTGTTTTTTACCTGGAAATAGATGCATGATCTAATGAATGCAATCCCAAATTGAATTTGAAACCTAAAATTCAATGTGACGTGCGGTTATCACGTGTAGATATAGATATACATATGTGTTAAGAGTGTTAAATTTACAATTGTATGCTATTAATAAATTTAGTTGAACTCATATTTTTTACACTGAACATAAATGTTATGTGAAAAATTAGTATTATATATTTTTGACAATTATGAATGGATAGTTTCTAAGACTGCAAGAATACAGTTTTAGAAATCTAAAATTAAAATTTTAGAGGTGCTCACCATGAGATTTGGACTTTTTTGATTAGGTTGGAGAAGTTGGGTTTGAAGACAAGGGCAGGTCAAGCAAAGGTGTTGGGAGCATTAATTGGAATAGGTGGGGCTATGCTTCTCACTTTCTACAAAGGCTTGGAAATTAAAACTTGGTCAATCAAAATTAACTTTAGAGGACACATGGCACCCTCTCAGCAACACCAAAAACCATATGCTCACATTTTGGGTCCTATTTTGGCTATTTGTAGTTGCTTTTCCACAGCATTTTCCCTCATTTTTCAGGTAATATGCAACGAAACTTGTCCTTAATTTCTTTTCACGGGAAAGGGCTAAGAATATTCTTAAAACCTACAAAATTTATTAAATTTGTCCTCCATTATAATTTGATCCAAAAATATCTTTATCGTCAAATTGGGGTACGGTGGGGTGGGCGGTGGGGTGGGGGGATGGTTCTATTTTACATAAAACTTAACAAAATATTAATAAGAGCATATTTAAACCTATAAACATATTTTAAAGACATATTTCAACCTACACAGATACTTTAAATGCATTTGAACCGATACGTATACTTTAAAGACATATTTGACACAGTTTAATTTTTAACTACAATTATGCAAAAACTTATGAAGTTTCACATTACATTTGGATGAAATTTATTTTGTATTCATAACTAAAATATAAATAACATTACACTGGCCGTCTAATCACTGTTCACTTACATACACATATGTTTCAAAAAAAATATACATAATATCTAAAGTAGGAAATCGGAATATACTTCAAATTAAACCACAGTATGATGATTTTTTTTTTTTTTTTTTGTTTTATGTCATTGTGGTTATTGTGTTTTTACCTATACTTATTTGCTTCATAAATGCAATTTACAATGAAGTTGTTACATAATTATAGTTAGAGACTAAATTGGATCAAATATGTTTTTAAAGTTGCAGGTTTAAATATGCCCTTAATAAAGTACATGTATAAGTTCAAATATGTCCTTATTAGTCTTCTGCTAAGATTTGTATGGAATAAAAACATCTTTTATTCAATTTTACAATAAGTATATTTTTGGATCAAACTATTAATGAAGTAAAAAATTGGTGTATTCACTTATTTAAAGGTAATTTTTCTTTTACCCTTATTTTACTTTTGACAAAACAATACGGCATTTTCATAAAGTTTTCTTGATTGAAATATTTTGAAACATAAAGATTTTAAACAATTTCAATAGCTAGTTTAATTAAGGGGTGTTTACTATAGTTTCAATATTAAATTTTGCACCCTATTTGTGCACTGTGCTTAAATTGTGAAAACATAAAAGAAAAGAAAAAAGTACCTAGTTAGTATATAGAATCCCTTTGAACATAAACCACGATTTCTCATTTAAAAATATTTCGTCGTTTCTTGAAAGATTCTGTTATATATATTCAACCTTCCAAGAATGCACCATTTGTCAATTAAACCATACTAGCAACATATGTAATATCAGAAGGTTTGGAAAATTAGTATGTCATACATTATCAGAGGGAAAAATGATTAACGATTGGAAACGAAAACCCAAAGTAAAAATTGATTATACATATATATTAAGTTAGCTAATTTCTTTATTTAATAATGTACATTGTCTAGGCCAAGATGAGTGAGTTGTACCCTTGTCATTTTTCTAGCACTGCCTTAATCTCCATTATGGGAGCACTTCAAGCTGGAGGTTTTGCCCTTTCTACTGAAAGAGATTGGAGCCAATGGAAATTAGGATGGAACCTTAGGCTGCTTGTTGTAGTCTATGCGGTATGTCATATTTCCCCTTACAATATTTAACGAGCTTTTAGTTTTTAATACGGTATAGAATGTTATACCGTTAAATCTCTCTATAACAATTTCACAATAATCATCGTAGTTTTCTTGAAATTAACTTTCATGTTATTTCATACTATATTTTCTCTATAGTAACATCTCTTCGCTGTAGTAGGCAAAAGATATTCAGGCACACATGACGGTATAAAAAAGGTTTGATTATATATTACTTTCTATAAATGTCTTTTGTTTTTGTAGGGGGTAGTGGCTTCTGGAATAACCATCATCTTCTTGATGTTCTGTGTAAGAATGAGAGGTCCACTGTTCGTGTCTATTTTCACCCCTTTAATGCTTGTATGTGTTGCCATTGGTGGTTCTTTATTTTTCAACGAGAAACTACACTTGGGAAGGTATATTCTTTTGCAGTATTTACATATTGTATAAGTTTTTTTTATTTAATTTATTGTTTTTAATTAGCGTAACAGTTTGAATGGTTAAGTACTCCAACATTAGTAGATCTCATACTTACTTCCTCCATTTTATATAACTTGCCCCTGTCCGCCTGATAGACTTTTAAGAAAATTTTAATTTGGAATATATTTTACTAAACCAACATTATTAATAATGATATTTGAAATTCTAATTTTATAATTTTATGTAGTTATTTAATACTAAGGATAGTACGAGAAAAAAAATAATAAGCTCTTTTGATTTGCTAAAATGGATAAGTAAATGAAACACTTATTTTTGATATAAGAGCCAAATAAAATTGAATAAAGGGAGTAATAAATAAACTAGCTGGCTAGATAAAAATTACAACAGCTCACTAGGTTAGAAATTTATAGTTATATAGTAAATTAAGGTTGCTAAAAAGAGGTCATGAACCGCTAGATGGTTCAAATGATACCATAGATATGAGTTTAACTTATAATATATACCAATGGTATAAAGAACTTTTATATTGTCAGATTGTAAAAACTCTTTAGTATAAAAATCTTTATACTGTCGGTTTATATGATTAATTAAACTGAGGATGACTGGCGTTTCCATATGCAAAAACCTCTGCATTTGTAATGTGAGTTTTATCATAACAGCTAGAACATTAATTATGTAAGCCCTTCTCTTTACTCCACTTATAAATTAGAACAAACGGCCAAACATGAAATATTTGAAAAATTAGACTTGAAGTAAGTTTCCTTTACTGTTTCTTCGTAATTTTGTTTTGTTTATGAATGTAACTTTATTTATATATGTTGCAATATTAGTGTGATGGGAGCAACGATAATAATATGTGGATTGTACATGGTGTTATGGGGGAAGAACCAAGAAATTAAAAGCACTTCCAAATTGACCCCTTCAACGAAGTATGAAGAATCTGACCAAGATGATCATATTGTCCCTAGCAATGTCATTGGAATTGCTCCAAATTTTCATCCTATCAATGAAATGGTACAACTATCTAGCCAAGTTATAATAAAGGAAAAGGAATCTATTAATCTTGATTCAAAGGTTTAGAATTTACCTTCGTGATGATAACTTCAGCTATACGCATCATCAATGTAAGGAATATAACAATCGCAAGTTAATTAAGGTTTTTGGCACTATATATCGACCTCGTTTCTACTTTATATTTAGTTTGCATTCATTCATTATTGTCAGGTTATTATGTATTTGATAAGGGCTTATAGGATGATCGTGCAACTCTTATGGAGGTTTTAATCAATTGAAAAGTATGAACGAGACTAAGGGAGGTTTATGTTAAGGTAAAATTGGCTTATTTGGAGAGAAAAGGTTGATTGCTTCTATGTTTGTCAATGCAATATTAGCACTAATGATAACTGACTTTGCTGCATACCAACAAAGATGTTAAAGGATATATTCTTTCTATTGTTCCAACGCTTCACCCATATGCAACATTCTCAATGATCTATCTATATTATTGTAAAAACGCGAATATAAAAAATATTTTCATGACTAAAAACCTCATCTCCCTCCCTAATAATATTTTCTATCAGTCTCTCTATTCTGCTACCAGTCCCCTGGAACATATGGTTAAATCGAAATGATAATACCTTTTAATCATACAAAAAAAAGAAGAAGAAGAAAAACTTGTAATGCCAAATGCAATGCTGCGAGTGGAGGAGTTATCCTTGATCCCAGTGGGGATTGAGTCGTCAGATGTCCATTTATATAATGACTTTCCGAGCCCTCTAAATTGACATTGACACCTATTCTTCATGGAAATATTTACACTTCTCGAAAAGATTTCTCAAATACAAACTCTATAAAACAGTATTTAAAAAACACCTTCTTAAATGAATTGATCAAAACACAAACTGTCTCTCTCCTAAATTGTTAGGAAAAAGTAAATTACGCAACACTTAAAAATAAAGAATACAAATTAATCTAGCAAAAACTGGTGTTGTTATCAGAAGGTGGCGGAATCTGAAAATACCAAAGCCTTCCTACACCGTTGACCAAATTTTTCCTACACAAAAATAGCTGTGCATAAACTTTCTCTACGTCACGATCCACATCATGCAAGATTACATGTGTAAACCCAGGTCTTTTCCTATTTCTTGCCATAACAGCAGCAGAATAAATAGCTGACATTCGTCCTGGCGCTTGATCAAAATAGCCTTTAGGACCATCTATCATAATTACGTCCCATTCTTTATCGTACACTTCATCTGATAACATGTCCAATGCTAGCTTACATTTATGGTTACCTTTTAGAAATGATTTCCTAGCCCAACAATCCGGTTCCTTATGGTAGTGTTCGATTAATTTCTCCGCCTCATACAACTTTGTCCGGAAATTCACCTTGTTGGCACGAAGGAACTTGAGGTCTTTGAGTATGGCCCGGCCCCATTTCGGATCTTCCTCTAGGAATAACGTCGTGCCACGTGGATTTATGGATGACCACATAAACGAGTCGTGACCGAGCCCGAATACTAGAAAATTACAAGGGGTTAGAGATTTGAGGATGTCGAAGGATATCTTTATCTCGTCTATTGTTTGTTGAGGTGTCACACGCGACGTGGCATAGTGGAGGACGGCGTCGACTTGGAGATGCTGTGACATTATTGAATCATCCTCTGTTGAGTTCCCATCCGCGAGGATCCCCCGCTCCACTAGTACTGGAGGTTTACAGAGGATGGGATTATTTGACATTCTAAATAAAAATAAAATAACCAGTGTTGTGCAGGTTAAACTGATAACTGCTAATTTCAACATGTTCTTATGTGTGAAATTATTTAGTGTTTATGCCAATTGGGAGATTTCATCGCATATAGTACCTCAACAATGAAGGTTCATGGGAAGAATATAATAAGATGCAAATGACGTTAACATATATATATTTGCCAGCATCCAGTTCAAACTTGCTGTTGATTGGTTTAAATTGCATGTATATAATTTTAAAAACCATGTGTTTTCCAATTTTGCACCATTTACAATGTCCCAACTCTAAAGTTTTTGTAATTATAAAGCAAGTTTTCAGGAACTTTGAGCCTCTCAGACCATCCAAGTGTTTGTCTTCCATGACAGATAGTTACTAATTTATTTTATTGTATTTCAGGTTTAACCTGGAAATATATGTCAAATGAATTTGTGGAAAGGAGAGATTAAAGGATCGAAAATCTTCTTCACTACTAATAAAGTAAGAGTAACATATATTAACAGAAATAAAAGATACTTCTTCCGTTCCAAATTACCCCTCTCAAATTTTCTAATTTGATTTTCCATTTTACTTGTCCTTTTTCATTAATCAAGAAGAGAATTTTTTTTTTTTTTTTCATATTTTACCCTTTGCACTAATTACTTTTTCTTCAAATTAAAGTGTGAATATCATTTAATAGGGACACTATGATAAACTAACCATGTTGTTAATTATTTTTCTTAATCAATGTGCTATCTCAATTTGAGACGGAGGGAGTAATTTAATTTCAGATACAGATAATTTAATTTCAAATACTTCTCCTTAAGTTTGATTTGGTAACACTAAATCTTCCTTGCCGTTGCGATATTAAGCTTACCTATCTTATTTTTTACTTTTTTGTAAAAATTCTATTAATCTACTTATTGTTAATTTATTTATTTTTATATGACTAACCGTTAGGTTTTGGTGGTCAGAATTTGGAAATGAAGGGAAATATAAATTTGAATAAGGTTTCTTTAAAAAACTGAACTTTGTCCCTCATTGATTAAAGAGAAGAATGCGTTGATATGTAAAAACACTTCTTCTATCTCTTTAAAGGTTGAGAAGAAAACAAGTCTCATGTCGTAGTCATCGCTTGTATAATGATCCTTTAGGTTATTTTTTATTTTTCACGTCTTTTCATTGTTTAGAGCTTTCTTATAGCTGCCTCAAGTCATAAATTCTGCATTTTCACGTCTTTTCATCATTTAGAGCTTTCTTATAGCTGCCTCAAGTCATTTATGACTTCTTGGAGCCAACAGTTCGGTAACCGGACAGTTCGTTTGGTTTTTAGAGTCAATTCCCTGTTTCAAAGTTTTCCTTGTTAAGGATTGACTATCGGGCGTAAACTTCAGGTTAACGACGCCGTATGTCAATTCAAACAGTTTCATCAGCTTTAAAATGTCGATTTTAGGCCAGTAGGATCTTTGGTTCGGATCCCAAGACTCCTGGACTTAGTTTTGGGCTATTGGGTAGATTTTAAAAAAAGTGCCTTTTAGTACGGGACCCATAATTTATTAAAACAACTCCGGATGAAAATTTTGACGGGAACGTTAAGTTTGAAATGTCAAAATTTAATGAGGTAGCATAGTTCATTTGCGTTTATGAAATTCCGAATGAATCCCAAGAGATCGATGGAAACTTGACAAAAACCAAGCTTCAACTGGTGCATGGACTCAGTTGTTGCAGCCGCTTAAGCAGACCTTTGGTTGCTTCAGCGGCCAAATGAGTCAGCTTTAGCCGCTAAGACAATCCCCGACCTAACCGCTTTGGCAGACATTGCTTAAGTGACGTATTGTCCGCTTTAGTGGAGGTAAGTCTGGGGCACGAGTTGCTTAAGAGACAATTACTTAAGCGATCAAATGGCCGCTTAAGTGGTAACCGTAGGGGCATTTAATTCACCCTTCACCCATTTTCTCTCATTATTCTCAAGCCCCAAGTCCATCAAAATCCTAGAGAGCTTAGAAAAATTAGGAGATTGATCTTTGGGTGATCGAGGGGCGTTGGTGAGCTCAAGAAAGTCATTTCCTCATCGTAATTCATGTAAGTTTTTGATTAATTCTTGATTTAATTCTCTGATATAGTCTTAAATCTCTAATTTTTTGATGGGTTGATTTTGGTGTCGTTTAAGCTCGAAATTTATCATTTTTGAGGATAAATGATCCTTGAGCAAAGAAGGACGTGTTGATGATTTCAAAATTGTGATTTTGCAAGCGGACACATGAGATTTTGACTCAATTTTGGACCCGATGAATTAAAATGCTATATGAATATCATTATTCTCGTATTAATGTGTAGTCACTATTTTAATAGCATGACGTTGTGAGGAGGTTTCTTGGAAGGAAAATCTCCAATTTAGGAGACTTTATCAGACATTCAAGGGTGGCTCCTTGCATTAAAAAATTAGGCATCCATCTTAAGCCGCCAAATTTGAGGGGCCTCATTTCTTTAGCAATAAAAAAATTATTATAGGATTTGTTTACGATAATATTTTGTATTATCCGTTTCAATTCACCTGTCTCTTTTCTTTTAGTCCATTTCAAAAGAAATATTATTTTTTTGTCAACACTTTAATTTCAACTTTCCTCATGATATGCTTAAGCATGCAAGATTGAAGAACATTTTTGGTATATTTTATATATCGTTAGTTTAAGACTATGAGATTTAAAAGCCTTCTTTAATTTCTTAAACTCCTAACACATTGTCAAGTCAAAATAGATAAAAAAGAATTGAAATGAAAGGAGTTCTATTTATAGAAAAAGTAAGAAGATCATATATATATATATATATATATATATATATATATATATATATATATATATATATACATATACATACACACATACATACTCATCACACACATTAAAGAACATTATTGGTGTATTTTATATATCTTTAGTTTAAGACAATGAGATTCAAAAACCTTCTTTAATTTCTTAAACTCCAAACACATTGTCAAGTCAAAAAAAATAAAAAAAGATTGAAACAAAAGAAGTTCTGTTTATTAAAAAAGTAAAAGAAAAACATACATATATACATATACATCTTAAACAACTTTTGTAAGAGATACATTAGCAATTTTGCATCTTAAAAAGTCAGAATATTATACTTTAAATTAAGTAGTTATTGATTTTTTTTTTAAATTAACACTTCCGACTCATTTTCAACTTTAGGCCACCAATGGCTTTGAGCCGCTCCTGCCAGCATTCTTCGGCGTTCAGGTAGGATAGGCCTACTCTCCTTATAGATTGAGCTTTATTATGGTATTTTTATGATATTATGCTAGTCTTGGATTGAAAAATTATAACTTGATTGTATATTATCGAAATTTGAATTATTTAGCCGATTAGTAAGCCGTATTTAGGCGAATTTGACCTAACTATGCGTTCATTGGGTTGAATTGCTACCTTAGGACTTAATAAAACTTATTTAGCACTCTATAGTGAGACTTTGAAACCTTAGTATCGTTTGGGGTAGACATTACCTTAGAATGGCCTTTCGGGAGCCCTTTCAGCCCCTTTAAGACAATATCATAATTTGCTGCTTTTTGACCTAAGAGGCCTTTTTCCATTATCCTATTGATATTTTTAAGCCCAAGGAAGATTTAAATATTTTCTGACTTTGACTAGACTTGTACCTTGAATTTATTTAGGCTGGTTTTAGTCCAGTAATTATAATATTAAGATAAGTTAGAGATTGATAATTATGATATTAAGACCGGTTCAAGTTTGACATCTAAGATACATGGTTATGGAGCCAACTCGAGTTTGGTGTTTCTGGTATGAGAGAATCCACGATTATGATTTCGAGGTTCGAATACTTGGGATTAATACTATCAATACTTTTTTCTTGATTGCATCCATCGGGATTAGGAGGATTAATTATTTTTATTTTCACCTTCTGGGTTTATGGGTCCAGTTAGGCTATGATTAGTTATATTCTTTTCGATATTATTTACTCGACTACTTATTTTCAGTATCTGGAGCATTTTTCCAGGTACAGCCTCTTACTTGATTAGTTTACTATCTCGCATCTTATTATGATTTAGTTTAGTCGATCGATGATGCCTACTGAGTACTCAACTTCTGCACCTTTTTTCTGATGCAGGTTCAATTACTAGATGGCACCGTCGATATCTGTATTAGTGTGGTCGAAGTTCGAAGATAGGGTGAGATTTTGGAGCAGAGCTGACTTCTCCTTCTTCTATTTTTGGATGGTCTTTCTGTTTATGATTATTGCATATTTGATAATACTAGTACTGTTATTCTTTTGCTGGAGGCTTTTGTACCGACCATACTAGGTCATGGGATACTTTTACTCTTTTCCTTATTTATCTGTAGTAGTATGATCGTTCTAATATTTTATTATTTATAATCTAATCAATTGTCGATATTTACCCTACTTACTACCACTTATCCTATTGCTAGTTGTTCTAGGCTAAGGTTTGACTTATCTACTGGTGGGTTAAAGTATGTGTCATCATGACTTGAGAAATTGAATTGTAACAGCTTGACAGTGCCTTTAGTCAAGTGATTTATTTTTATTTTAAAAAATGATATTTGGGGTAGGGGAATGAGAAATAGAAAAGGGTGTTGGACAATAAAATTTTAGTGATTAAAAAAAATCAGGACAAGAAAAATATTGCAACAATTATTTTATTGATTTCAATATGTAAGTGGTACAATCTCTAGGAATCCTCTGCTTTTTTGAATTTGATTTGTGAACTTGATAGATTTGATCTTAACTTGTGCTTGAGTCCAAGGGCTTTGGAGCTTGTTCTCGAATCTTGCGGTCTTGATCTTGAATATTGATTTGCAGATTTAATAGACTTGATCTCGACTTGTACTTGAATTCAAGGTCCTTTGAGCTTGTTCTTGAATCTTGTGGTCTTAATCTTGAATCTTGATTTGTAAGTTTAATGGATATTATCTCGACTTGTACTTGAATTCAAGGACTTTTGAGCTTGTTTTGAATCTTGTGGTCTTGATCTTGAATCTCGATGAACTGATCTTGAATGCTTGAAGTTATGCCTTTCACCTATGGAGCCCAAGAACCCTTTTTGAATTTAAAGTTATGAGTTTTACATGTTTCAAGTCCAAAGTTGTGATCTTTACATGTTAATATGAATTATATCAATGAAACTCCCATGAGATTAGATTATGTATCATATTTATGAAGGGTCTTCGTTGAAATTGCCTTGACATGTTCGAATGGTGATTTTCACATATTAAATCATTAACCCATGTTTTTAATATTGAAATTGATGTTGGTTTAAACACTCCTATGTTTTATCTCATGATCCTCATGTGTTTGATTTCAAGTGTGATGAGCCAATGCATATTTTGAATGTTATGATCTTCATATCAATTCCCTAAGTATGAATAGATTTGTGTAGCAATGATATTTTCGCATGCTTGCTCATTTCCATGCACAAGTTTAGGGACTCCACATGTTTCATGAAATTCCCATATCATGTTTAACTAGTTTAAAGATGAATCCCCAAGATATAAATTTTGCCATGTAACTCTATTGTTCTCTCATGTTTACAACATCCTTATGTTCAAGCTATGATATTTACATGTTTGGAAGAAAGGCCCAAGTCCTATTTCACGTGAATTCCAAATAAATCCTTAGGTCATGATTTTAGTTATGTAACCATGCTATGCTCCTATGTTTATCCCCATGCGTTTGGTAAATTGTCCCGTGTTAAAGTATTAATCTCCATGTGTTTGATAAAATGCCCAAGTGATGGGTTTATTTAAATAATGCTTTCTTATTATGGTTCCGAAGTTTTAGTATGTCCCTATTGTTATTGCTATCGAGTCCTGGGGGTTATGAATACCTGAAAACTTAGCTGTTTACTAGTTTCAGTATTTTCAGAATGGTTTCAGATAAACCATTAGTCCTGTCATCCAGATATTAATCCCAATCAGTTTAAATGTTAATACTTACCCCAAAATCCATATGTATTGTTATTTTCAGAATATCATGACTTGAGCTTATCAGTTATTAGTTATCAGTACATGCACCAGTTAGTATTTCAGTGTCTTTCAGTTGGGAGTAATATTTAGGACCGAGCTAACATAGGGATGGTATCTCCCTTGTCAATTAGGCCTGAGACACTAGCAGTAGTCCCTATGTTCCAGACCTACGGTGCCACCATAGAATTTGAAGGTTAGTGATCACTACAGTTCAGGTTCGATTTCAATGGCAAGGATAGAATAGCCCCCCTAATATGGGTCAGTCGTCGGACTCCATGATAGCTCACTTGGTTTATGTCGGTCAGATGATATCTCCCACAGTCTCTGTTCAGTATTCAATTCAAAGTTCAGTTTCAAGTTTGATTGACCATAGCATACAATTATCTGTTATTCAGTTATCAGTATTTTAGTATTTCAGTATGTCAGTTTACAACTATTTTAGAATCATGTTATATGCTTGGTCTTGCATTCTTATATAATATAGTTTACATGCATTCAGGCTCAGTTATCTCATATTGCTCAGTTAGTCCTTACCTTATATGCATAGTACTCTACAGGTTTAGTCTAGTTATTCAGACTAAGTACAGTTCAGTCTTACATGATCAATATTCAGCTATCAGTCATTTAGTTAATAAGATAAGTTAGTACATTTATTCATTCAAATGTGATTGTATATTCAGTCCTCGATTTATGTCAGTCTCCATCACGTAGTTTTAGACCCAGTATCCATATAATATTCACATTTTACCGTATCCCATCTTCAGTTCTACTTATATCATTGAAGTAATGTTTTACAGAAACTAAGTGTGGAGATTCACCATCTTATCAGAGTATGTTTGTCACTCATGCTTTAAGATATTTTTAGTTTTTAGTTTATTTCAGCCTATTGGTCAGTCTACTTACACTTAGCATGCATGTTTTAAGATTACGTATAAAATCAGTTTTACTTATTGCATTCACCACTGTATACTTAGTATATTCTAGAAGTACTGATCCACATATACGTCTGTGTATCTACATTATTTTTTAATGTAGGTACTATTTGTAGTCGCACATCACGATCAGAAAGTTTCAGATTTCAGCCAACAGGTGATGAGTTCACCTACTTTGGAAACTCCAGACAGTTTTGGATCATGTACACTTCATTTATTTTCATGTGTATTGATTAGTGGTAGTTGGAGGCTTGTCCCAACTATCTATAGTCAGTATAGTAGAGGATTTATAGAAGTTAGTCAGAGTCAGTAATGTAAATTTAGTTCTTTCCTCAGATTTACCAGATTGTAAAGATTTATCAATATTGTACTTATTTCAGATTTTCAGTATGATTATATTTTTGCACAGCAGAATAGCTAGTTATTATTTTATAATTCAGTTGCTTAACAATATGCCAGTTCATAGGTTAGCTTTGGATCACTTGTGGTTCTTAGCACTGTATGATGATTAGGGGTTAGTCTTGGGTCGTTACAAACTTGGTATCAAAACACAAAGTTCAAGTGTCCTAGGGTGTCTATGAAGCCGTGTTTAGTAGAGTCTTGTGGAATGGTACAGAGATATTTGTACTTTTCTTTGAGAGGCTACCTGGAATTTAGGAAATATTTCCCTTCTTTCATGTCTCAGATCATGCTATAGCAAGGTACTCTAAGATACACAGATTCTTATCTTGTTCTATTCATGCCATCTTTACCTTATTTTTGAGGTAACAGAAGCATTCAAGCTCAAATTTCTACTAATAAAATTTCCTCAACCTGTCCTCACAGATAGTTATGGGATTGCATGTTGGCTCAGAAAGTAACCCATCAGTGCCCTTATGTCCTAAAGTTTGAAATATTTTATTCGTGTTTATGAAAATCGTACGTTAAACCAAAGTCAGATATGATTTCAGATCCCTTCTCAAAATCTCTTTTACAGTATGTGGTCTAGAGTTAACCTAAAAGTTTAGCACTAGTAGAGTTGGGATAACATTATCCAGATTGAGTAGATTATACATTCATGGTGCTAGTTGTACGAAAGGTGAATCAGTAGGCTTGAACAGTGTATGCAAGAATTAAGTTTGTTGATTCAAAATTAAGTATGATGGTGTGGATGTGAGTTAAGAGAGGTGATATTAGTAGTTTATAAAGGAACGAAAGCAGATGATGTATTTAGTGAGGCAAGTATGTGTCGAGAAGAGTGTAAGTATGTGATGATGATTGAAGAAGCTAAAGAAAGTTAAGGGTATTATATTCTATGGGAGTTTAATATTTATGTGTATTATTATACCGTAGATCTAGAGTGAAGTGATTGCAGTTCAGTTTAGAGTTTAGTAAAGTGGTCCACAGACTTAGAGTAATCACTTAAAGCTAAGAGGGAGATGATAGAACAAGTACCCAAATCAAGATTTTAGATTCTAGTAGTGATGCTAGAGTATTGTAGAACATCAGTAAGGGAGGATGATTCCCAACCCATTCTTATTTAAGTGTTGTATTTTAATCATCACGATATCAACTCATGCCTTACACGTCAGCTCCATGATCATAGTTCATGTTCATGCACATAATAGAGAATCATGTACTCTTCCAGTTTCTAGTATAAGGAGTTTACTCAGCAGTATGAATTGAGTTCCATGAAATCATGAACTATAAACTTAGGCTATGCAACTCATGTACTGATGTTTTACAGTATGTTCAGTTCCAGTACTCATGCTACACTCCCAATGATCAACAAAATTTACTTTAGTTCATGTATGTCCTCAGTTTAGACCTCTTCGATGAATTTATGTCATTGATACTCTATTTCTTAGGCTTTAGTAGAATGTCAGTTATTCTTTCATATTTTAGGTCCTCATGTTCTAAATTTTAGTAACTTCTCCTTATGTCATGATTAGTTGAAATTCTATGTGTATTTTCTTGGGCTAGTGCATGAAAATTGTTAGTGATAAAGGTGTAAAGAATATGAGAAAGATGTTATGGTAGTTGTTTGCTTGGTGGTTTATGTGTGGTTATAGTGACAGGATTGAATGTCATGTTGGTGTACAAGTGAAAGGTATAGATGAGTATAAGATTTCAGTATAATCCAGTCTGTATAGCCACTAATTTAGTCTAGCAGTCAGACAGACAAGTTCCTATGGCTTTCTATCTTTCCATCTAGTCATACTATTCGAAATTCTCATGAATATGGCCAGCCTCCGTGACACGCTGCGTATCATAGAAACTATCCTCCGTGACATGCTAAAATCACAAAGGCTTACTACCACTGTGGTCCAAAATCACTTCGAACCTATTAAAAAATTTTTGAAACTCTTTCAGATGACCTTTTGACATTCCTAAACATATTTTAACTCATAAATCAATCTTTTGAACTCGGGAAGGTGAAAAATAAAATGTTTGAAATCTTGGGGTGTTTAAATGGCCATGTCACTTGTACTTAGTGTGAAATAATTGCTTTGGGACTTCTAAACATGTGATGACTAGTTGTAAACTTGTCTAGAATATTATGGGGTATTACAAAGAAGCTACTAATGTCGGTCAGAGTTGTGGGTCTAGGATATTTCTTCACTGCCTCAACTTTTTGTGGATCCACCTTGATCCCATCACTAGAAACAACATGACCAAGAAAGTTACAATATTCAATCATACTGACACTTAGAAAATTTTGCATACAACTTTTGGTCCTTAAGGGTTTGCAACACAATTCAGAGGTAATTGACATGATCCTCCCCACTCTTAGAATACACCAATATATCATCAATAAACAGTATCACAACAAGTCTAAGAACTACCTAAAAACGTAATTCATAAGATCCATGAATGTAGCTGGAGCATTAGTCAACCAAAATGACATAACCAAAAACTTATAGTGACCATATCGGGTTCGAAAAGCATTCCTTGGAATATCAACTTACTTAAGTTTCAACTGATGATAATCCGAATGAAGATCAATCTTAGAGAAACATTTGGAACACTGAAGTTGATCGAAAAGATCATCAATCGTAGGAATAGGGTATTTATTCTTCACTGTCACCTTGTTCAACTGACGGTAATCTATATACATCTAAAGAGACCCATCTTTCTTAAGCACAAAAAGCACAGGAGCATCCCACGGGGAACCCTTAGGATCGATGAAACCCTTATCAAAAAGATCTTTTAATTGCTTCTTTAGATTCTTTAACTCAATCAAAGTCATTTTATAAGAATACATAGAAACAGGATGGGTATCCAATAGAAGATCAATCCCAAAGTCTATCTCTCTGTCGGGGTAATTCTAGGAAGATCATCAAGAAACACTTCAGGAAACTCACTAACCCCAAGGACAAATTGTAAAGAAGGACTTTCAGAGTTAGAATCCTTAACCCAAACTAGATAATACAGACACCCTTTTGAAATAAATTTCTAAGCTCTAAGATAAAAGATGAACCTCCCTTTAGGCACTATGGAACTCCCATCCCACTCTAATACCAGTTTATTCAAAAAGTGGAAACTAACCTTTCGGGTCATCTAATCCAAAGACTCATAGCACCCATAAAGCCAATCCATTCCCCAAATAATATAGAAATATACCATATCCAACTTTATCAAATCCACCAATGTCTATTTATAAAATATAGACACCACACAACCCGTATAGATTTTTTTAGCCATGATAGAATCACCTACCGAAGTAGACAGAGAAAAGGAGTTGAAAATACTTTTGGGACCAAAACCAAAATGTACAGCCACATAAGGGGTCACATAAGAAAGTGTAGACCCCGGGTCAAGCAAATAATAAACATCATAAGAGAAGAGATATAACATACTGATAACTACATCAGGAGATGCCTAAGATTCCTGGCAAGTAGCAAGTGCATAGAGACGATTTCAACTAGTTTTGGTACCAGAAAAAGCATCTTTTGGCGTAAGAGCTGAAGATGTGGCAACTAAAACTTTATTAGCTCCAGTAGCAACCTTGGCTAAAGGAAAATCCCACTGTATGTGGCCAAGCTGGCCATAATTAAAAAATGATTCCTCCCTACCTCATAATAACCACGATGAAGCTGCCTACAAAAATAACACAGAGGATAAGGTGGGGCTAACTGAGCTCTATTAGCCTGAGATTAGGCACCTTATTCCTTAGAACTATCGCTAGCCTGAGGATGACGATCGCTTGAAGGTTTAGGATAAGGAGCACTAGTAGATGAATAAGAATTTCCCTAGTTCTTCTTCTTGATACACTGTCTGCCTTCTTTACTACTATTTTGCTGACCCTCACTCTGCTTTGAATGCGTGCACTTCTTACTCTACCTCTCCCCTATCTCTACTTATTTTTTTTTTTCATCCTTAACCTACTATATATAAAACACGAGTCTAGAGATGTTTATAGAATTGTTCAACATTGCAGTTGCACATTCTAATACCAAGTAATGGGATAACCCAGAAGCAAACTTCTTCATCTTAGACCTCTGGTTAGACACCAACTCAGGAGCATATTGATCCAATTTCTAAAATTTCAGTACATACTCCCTCACACTAATTTTACTTTGTTTTAGATTAACAAACTCCTCAACCTTAACTTCCGTTAACTCCTATGGAAAGAAGTGATAAAGAAAGGCACCAAAAAACTCATCCCATTATGTCAGCTCTACATCAGCACCCCCAACTGCTCCCACTCCTCATACCACTAATAAGATATATCTTTCAGCTGATATGCAGCAAATGCTATACCTTTAGAATTAGTAGCATGCATCACTTTAAAAATCTTCTCTATCTCATCCATAAACCCTTGAGAATCCTCCTCAACCTTAGAGCCTGTAAAAATTTAGGGATTCAACCTCATGAACTGGCAACCCAGGTCATCTCAGATGAAAGAGCAATAAAACCAACATAATTTGACTGATGAGATTGAAATGTCACCAACTGAGTAAGAAAATAAATAAACCGATAGAACTCCGCATTAGAGATGGCCCCTAGTGCAGATGATCATAAGCATCACCATCTTAAAAAGCTTTAGGAGGACTAGTAGGGATAGGTGGAACTCTAAGTGGAGTAGCACAATCAAAAGTAGGTAAAACTCAAGAGGGGAGGGGGTGAATTGAAATTTTATTTTGTGAGTCGACTACTGACTCCTCATAGTTGACTCGCCTGCAGATCAAAACACTTCACAAATAGATTAAACTTAAACAGTTAATCACATAAATAATAAAGCATAAAATAAACAATACAAAGATTTTTATCCTGGTTTGGCACACCAATCTAGTGCCTATGTCCAGTCTCCTTGGGTTTCAAGTTTCCTTTAGTTCGTTAAAAGTTTGTTTTAATATAATGATGGGAAATAAGTTTTGAAGACTTATTTTGCTCTTCAGATATTATGACACAACTTATGTTGATGTTACAAAGTTGACTTGATCCTACTCTTTATATAATAATTGTAAACTACAGTTGCAAAGCCTCGTTTGACAAAGATCAAGACAATTTGAAGTTTTTGCTTTAAGTTGCATAAGAAGTGTGTGTCTTCGATCTTCTTCTTTTATAGTCTTCAGCTGATATTCTTTATAAGGAAACCCAAAATTTTTTTTCTCAATAACAGACTTAGATTGATTCCTTGATTGAGAAATATAGCCGTTTGATATGTTCATATAAGATATGTCCATGATCTTTCTTTCTTTTTAGTATGGATGTCTTATGTGATTATTGTGTCCTTCCTTCTTTTGTTTAGATCTGGATTTGTTCTTTGATTGATCTTGTTTTACCGTGATTCCCGTTCTGCCATGATTCTGGGATGATTCTTCTTCTTCTTCTTTATCTTCTTCTTCCCTTTTTAGCATATTTGATTTATCTGCCATACTTGTTAGAATGACACAATCTTTTTGCGATTGAATATCTTTCCTTTTCTAGAGCTGGCTTCCTTCATCAGTTGTCTTTAATATCCTGCAAGGATTTATTTGTCAGTTTGTCATTATTAAAATATAAATTTTAGAGGCTAATAGTAGGGATTTAGACTGTGTCTCTACACCTTACATAGGGTGAGTCCCCTCTATATTGGTTTTGGAAGGACAAAGTGCCCAGTGGATTTTCTACAAAGATCAGATCTTTAGGGAAGCATGATCTGAAATGCGGAGAAGTCAGAAGTTAGAGAAGTTTCATAACACTAGATTCTATACCCTGAAATCAAACACAAGAAAGAAAAATATTCCTAAATGCCTTGTAGCCTCCTTAGGCGTGCTACACTCTCATAAAAAGGACTCTACATGACACGATATTTTGGACACCTAATAAATCTAAAATGTGCTCTAATACCAAGCTTGTCGCGACTTGAATCAGGGTATGGCCATGATGGATATCTCATATCCACCAAGGACCTGATACCACCCCCTTTTCCCAACATTAAGAGCGTAATAATAATCATAATAACAAAGCGGAAGTGAACTAAATAGTAATGAGAAGATGGATAGATGACTCAATAAAACTAATGTGAACAATAACCAACCAACCCACATTTGTCCATAATTAACCTCTAAACCAGAATATCAAACAACTTGGGACATGACCCTGACCATTACTTAAAGAATATAAAAATACTAAGTCAAAATAGAAGATAATGGAAATGATAAGGCCTTCCGAAGGATGGAGGCTCACCACTTCATAGCTACTCAATGAACGGGATAATTCACCTAACCCTGTACAGGGGTAAAAAAAGTGTCTTTAGACCCTACATTATGAAACAAGGTAGCATCCTAAAATGGTTAGTGGGATGAGCGTTAGCATGTAACTCAGGATAAGTGATAACATAATGCCATGTCCCAAAATCAGTCAAAACCACAATGCACATATTTGTATATACATATATATAAGATGTAGGGGTAAGGAACAAGGGTCCTAGTGCATCTTAGCCACATGAACCAAGAAAAATACGAGGAAGAGATAGAGCCACTGATGCTCCAACCATTCCAATATATATATACTGTGTGAACTATGCGTACGGTCATTTAGACCTCACACCAACAAACGTGGTGTCCAGTATCGGTCCCTGGGACCTTCACCTTCTATGACAAGCTATACAACCCCCTTTAAGACCAAATTAAAATCATTTACATACGTAATAACAACCATTAATCTGGGAGTCATTCATTAAGGCATTAACCACTTTGTATCGTTATTCCAATATTCTTGCAAGCTAAATCACACATGCCAAATCATTAATACAACCATATTGACTCCCCAAGTTTAATTAAAATCTAATCCATGGCCACCAAGGCCTTTCAAACCAATTTAAATAACCATTTATCAATTAACACAATGCATTGAGTTCAAAAGCAAGTTAAACCATGAAATTTTCCATAGTAAAAATCAAATTCATAAGGTGTGTTGACGTTCATGCAATTCCACTCCAAAATTTACCCAATTTAAGGAAACCAATGTTCGTCATTCCAACTATTTAATTAAAGTACCAATTTAGTCTCAAAGATATCAATTTAAAGAATGAATAATTAATTCAAATCATGGGATGAGTAATTAAATTAATAATAACCAAAACCCCTTAACCCAATTTAAGTCACATGGAAATCCATCAAATAAAGCAAAACTAATATTTAGGGAAGAGATATATGCCTGAAACACACAAGAATTCATAATCAATTTGAAGTTTGGAGCCCAGATGATGAATGCACTGTGAAAACCTTGAATGTTCTTGGGTTTGGTATTTGAGAGTGAAATAGAGGGATTTGATCTTTGAAAACTGATGGTAATGGGACTATTTTATGTTTAAGAGTTATGAAAAAGGTGAAAAGACCAAAAGCTCCTCACCCCAAGTGAATAAAAATAAAACTGCACAAAAATTATGCTTTAGCGTGGCACGCCAATATCACGAAGGGTAACCTCTGTGAGACGGCAAAAATACAGAGGCTTACTGCCTTGAGGTTCTGAAATTTTCCTGAACCCTTTATGAAAATTCTAAAATCTTCCCCGAACTCTCTTTTAACATTCCTAAACACAATTCAAGCTAAAAATTGATATTTCAAATACAAAAAGGTGAAAAATAAAATGATGAAAATTTTACGGGTCGTACAAAATGGGAAAACGAGCTCAAATATGAGTGTCAACTTTATGACTTGGTGAGTATCGTTATCATTGTATTTTGAGATCGTATGAGAGAGTTATGGTCATTTTAGTATAAATTAATGCTGCAGATTTTCTGGAGAAACAATCTTAAAAATATCATATGCATGCCTCCTGTAATATTAAAAAATAATTTTATCTAAATTATTTTATTTGAGAGCACTATAGGAACATCAAGACATAACTTTTAAGAAAGAAATTAATATGTAATCATGGTATATTATCAAGGTATGAGTTTTAACTCAAATCTATGAGCTTTACATGATTGTATGCTAGATTAAAGACTACAGTTGGGGATTTTCAAGAGAGATTATTGGAAAAGGCTATACATTTAGAAAATCCAGGATTGATACATCGTCAAATTTGAACTATAAATATAGATTGTTAGTCTTTGTAATGAGAATTTTCTACTGAGGTGTGACTTATTGTCATGACTTAAATATTGGGTTGTGATGCCATTTACTTCAATCCAACCTTAATAGGCAAGCCAACTCTAGAACACTTTGATAATAATAATGAAAGTGGAAATAAGGTTAAGGAAACACATGGTTTGAAATTAATTTCCACAGTAGTATTAAATCATGAGTAAAACTCTATAATGCATAAGATAAATAGTAAATGAAATATTCAAAACAAAACTCAAGACTTAGTTGTCACAGGTGCAAGAGAGATCTTTACAAGAATTGTACAAGTTTATTACATAACCGTACATGAATGTAAATAAGACAAAAATGGAAAATAGATAAAACTGTGTCAATCTATGGATGTAGGAAGCTCACCACAACTTCAAATAGATCAACCCCGCATGATCAAGAGCCAAACTAAATTGTGGTATTAAAATTTGCATCAAAAGAATGTAAAAAAGTTTGGCTAGTACAAACCACTGGTACTCAGCATGCATATAGATTGATCGAGCTCAAACAATTACTATAACCAATAAAGAATATTATAATTAATATTGAATGCAAAAAAGTCTCAGAAATTCAATAATAACAATATATAAACAACATTCACATCATAATTAAGATAAATAAATAATGCAATACGATGTTATTCTATGAAATGCAATGGTCAATGCCTATCGATTTGCACTCCTTTCACAGTGGCATGCTAGAAGGTGAAATTCACGAGAACTCGCAAAGTCCATATATTCCTCACTCAAAACCTTTTCCTTCCAGTGAAAATCATCCTCTCTTTTGAGATATATAAAACCATTCAGATTTGATCCAGGGCCAAAATTAGAATTTTCTTTCAATAAAAAAGAGTTTTCTTTCCATATTTTGTATCAATGATCCATAAGTATGAATATGAATGTGTGAACACTACAATAAGATAAGTACAAACGCACTAAACATAGAGACATGTATTTATCAATTCAAGTATAGACTACATGCCTCAATATCAATAAAGTTTCTCAATCATGCCTATAGCCATACTTCCTCTTTCACTTTATTACTTCTCATATCACACCCATTATTACATTTAAAATAAATGATGCATGGAATAGTATATAAAATAATAATTTCAAGTCTCAAACTATTTAATAACATAAGCCCTTACTCATGCATCATAATATCAGTTTAGATTTGTAACACCACATATTTTTTATTTATTTTCTTCTTTTTTCATAATTTTTATTATTTTTCTTCTTTTCTTCGAATCAAGTTACGCGCAATAAGCAAAAGGTGACATTGCCATATTGTAGAGGCATATTACTTTCAAACAAGAAGTTACATTTCGTAGGAAAGAGTTGACGCTATTAAATTGTGTTTTGATTTATGAGATGTTCTATTACTCTTACCTTAGGGGCGAGACTTAGCTTAAGGACTTTCAAACAACAAATTATGTCCCACAGGCAAGAGTTTACTATACCACATTATATTTTTATTTATGAGATGTTATACAACTCTTGCCTTAGGGCAACACTTAGCTCAAGGACTTTCAAACAATAAATTATACCCCACAAGCAAGAATTGACACTAACATGGTATGTCTTCATTTATAAGATGTTCTACAACTTTTGCTTAGAGGCAAAACATAGCTCAAGGACTTTCAAACAATAAATTATGCCCTACGAACAAGATTTGATACTAACACGTTATGTCTTCATTTATGAGATATTCTACAACTCTTTGAGGCAAGACTTAACACAAGGACTTTCAAAAAAAAAATTATGCACCGCGGGTAAGAGTTCACGTTACCACATTATGTCTTCATTTATGAGATGTTCTACAACTCTTGCCTTAGGGGCACTGTTTATCGTAAGATTTTCAAATAAGTTATGTACACTGGGCAAGAGTCAACACTAACACATTATATTTTTTACTTATGAAATGCTCTATAACTCTTGTGTTAGAGGTACGACTTAACCCAAGGACCATTAAACAATAAGTTATGTCCTATAGGCAAGAGTTGACACCACCACATTGTATATTGATTTATGAGATTCTTTATAGCTCTTCCCTTAGAGGCAAGAATTATACCAAGGGCTTTCAGGCAACAAGTTATACCCGATGGGAAAGAGTTGACATTACCATATTGTGTTTTGACTTATGAGATATTCTATAACTCATGCTTTGGAGGCAATACTTAACCCAAGGACTTTCAAACAATAAGTTATGCCCCATGGGTAAGAGTTAACACTATCATATTATGTTTTGATTTAGGAGATGTTCTATGACTCTTTCCTTACAGGCAAGACTTAGCCCAAGGACTTTTAAACAACAAGTTATGCTCCATGAACAAGATTTGACACTGTCATATTGTGTCTTGATTTATGAGATATTTTATTCATCAAGGACTTTCAAACAAAAAGTTATGCCCCATGGGTAAGAGTTGACACTACCATATTATGTCTTGATTTATGAGATGTTCTATAACTTTTGACTTAGAGGCACGAATTAGTTCAAGGCTTTCAAACAAAAATTTATGTCCCATGGGCAAGAGTTGACACTACCACATTGTGTCTTGATTTATGAGATATTCTATAACTCTTACCTTAGAAGCAAGACTTAACTTAAGGATTTTCAAACAATAAGTTATGCTCCACAAGAAAGACTTGACACTACCACATTGTGTCTTGATTTATGAGTTGATCTATAATTTTTTAAAGGACTTCCTAACAATATCATTATCTTAAATTTGCTTTGATGTCAAAAATGAAGATTCCTTTACGAATTATCCAACTTTTTATTTATTAACAAAATATAATAGAAGTTGAGAAAAAAGGAAAAAGAAAAAAGAGAACAAACAAAATAGAGAAATAAAAAAGGAGATTGAGAAAAAAATAATAAAAAAGTAACGGTTATGAAAAAAAGAGAAGAATAAATAACAAAAAAAAGATTAAGAAAAATAAATATGAGAAGAAAAAAATAAAAATAAAGTTTGAGAAAAATGAGAAATGATAAAAATAAAGATTGAGACCAGTGAACTAAAAAAAAGAGAGAAATAAAGAAATAAATAATGTTTGAGGAATAAAAAGAAAAAATGAGAAAAAAATTGAAAAAAATAAAGTTGAGACAAATGATTCAAAACAAAAAAATAAACGTGAAGGTAAAAAAATAAAAAAATAAAATAGAGGTTGGGAGACAAATGAAAATAAAAAGTTTAAAAATATTTGAGGTGTAGAGGGGCAAACATATACTTACACTATACATAAAAAAAAAGAAGGCTAGTCTGTAAAGACTTCTCTTATGGAGGTCAAAAATCTAAAACCACCGACTTTTGGGGTCATACCATGTAATTTTCTGTTAGATTTGGTCATATATTAATGTACTAATTTGAGGCCCAAACTAAGTAAAAAAAAAACAAATAGAGAAAGGACTCAACACTTAAAGATCTACCCAAAGGCCCAATAAGTTAAAGGATCATTTTAGACATTAATAAAATAAGTACGTGCATCACCTAATTTGATTTATTAACCAACCTAAGAACCAAGTATGTGCATCACCTACTAAAACTCCTTTGACCATCTTATTAGTCCAAGTACACCAGCACCTACTAGAATTAATTCTGACCCAAACTAAGTAAACGAATAAGAAAAGAACGGGAAAAAGGCTCAACAAGTTTGAGTCCATCAAGGACCAAGTTAAATAGGCAAGTAGGTGCATCACCTACTTAATATTTAAGGTAAAAAATTACCAAGAAAGTTGTACAAGAGTATCTCCCTTTAAATGTATTGAAACCAATTCATTTGATCTATTTTAACTTAGCCAAAAATCAACTTTTCTCTCTCAACTTCTCCCAGTTTCTATCAAGGATTGGCATAAACACCTCTATTTTCTCCTATGTTTCTTGAATAACTCTCATATTTGCAAGATAAGGTAAGTGAAAATGCCTACAGTTTTACCTTTATTCTTCCTTTGGAAACTACGAAATCCTGTTGGTTATGCTTTAAAGTATAAGACTGTCTTTTCTCCATGTTAGTTGCCCCATCTCCCTTGGTTATTAAGAGGACTTATTCTCTTGTTTGTAAACTTTGAAGGATAATTCAAGATCTTGAAAGAAGTGCAAATTTAGAGGATAAGTTTTAAAATTAAAGTAAGGCTACTGCCTATTTGTTTGCTCTTCCTTATCTAAGATTGAATGGCGAATTCTATGTATGTTTTGTTGAGAAATCATGGAGTGGTGATTGGAATCCTTGAGTTAAAAATTCCCTGATGTGATGAAAGGATTTTAGGACTATTTTAGGGATTTTTTATGTGTGTATGTTAGGGACAACTTCGTTGATCTTAAAAATAGATGTGAGTAGTTGTTATTGACATATAAAAGGAAGGTGTAATGATACACCACTTAATTACATGTTGTATAAGATTTTTTGCCTATTGCACCTTGTGAACTATTTTGTATATATTACAAAGCCAAAAGAGTCTCAAAAATCCTAAATGAATTTGTATGTTGTACAAATGCTATTAAAGGAGAAGGATTTAAAAAACACGCTTGATTTGATAAATTATAGGTTTATTGCCCGACTTTTGTTTTCATGAATTTAAGTAGCCCAAATGGGTGGGTCAGCTACTAATACTAGTTTTATTATCGGGGTAATATCAGAGTTGTACAACAAGGTATGTAAGGCTACTCTATTCGATACTCTTTGGCATAAAATCCAACTCTTGTGTTACAAAGTAAGCTTTATAAGTTCTCCTATAGTATATGATACATAGTGGCAACATATGATCTCCCCTGTAGCTTATGACCTTGTTGCCACTCCTTGATATTTTAAAATACCACAATACATGCTTGTTATCAAGTCTGTATGTTCATTTTCACTAATAATTTTTAGGAGCTTTTCTTTTAGTCGAATAAGATCTATCTGTTATTTTAACTCTTAAGAATTTTATTTGTGTACAAAATAATCCCTACCTCATTGTTACTACATTAAGTGTTTATTCACATGTACTAAAGCTGAATAATGTTATGACTACCAAACTAACAATCTCCAATATTAAATAAACTAAGTAACACAACTTTGGTCTTACAAGGGTGGTAGCTTAGGGGTGAAAGCCTCGCTTAAACCAATTTTGGTCTCTTTATATGTGGGTGGTGGCTCACTGGACAAAGCCTTGAATAGGACAATCCTAATCTGTTTATATTTTGGTGACAACTCTGGGGCATAAGCCTAGCATGGGTCAATCCCAAATTTTGTATTTACCATTGATTAAATGGTCATTTATATCACATGGATTACAAAGATTATAAAGTAAGAATAGTAAAATGAATTAAAAAATATAATTTACATAATCCCACATGTATATGTAACGGTGATCTATTAGCATTATCTATACAGTTGCACTTAATTTTGATTGAGCTTTTGTATTATGTGTAGTTACTTTTAGCCTTACATATTCAGTACATATTTTTATACTGACTTCCCTCAAGAGGAACCTACATTTCATGTTGTTGGAACAAGTGCTTCAACTAATACACTTTCCTAGTAGGAGCACAGGACATCCAACGGCTACTGGTGAGATCTAGGTTGATTCGAGGATTTTTTGAGTCTATTATTTATGTTTTGGTATTGTATAGTCTTTTAGAGTAGGGCGGGGGGTTTTCCCGACTTTAAATATGTCTATGTATTTTTGTAGAGGCTTTGTAGACCAATGTAAAGTTAAGCATGGTAGTGACTTATCTTTTAGATGTTGTGACCCCAACGACCAAGTCTTGCACATATAGTTTTGGGCTTACCTATATGGTTTATTTTAATCGATTCATCGTATCCATACCTGGTAGAACCTTTGATTATCATAGTTACATGCATGAAAGGTACAAGGTTCTGGGTTGGTTCTCTCTGGCCTTTACGACTACGGGTGCCTATCCACTCCAATAGAATTTGAGCCATGACAAAAGCCACTTCTATAAATAGGAGGCTACGGTATATTTAGGAGTTGTCTCTTTTTCTTTATATCTTAGATCGTGTAATAGAGCCAAAGATGTAGGTAGAGTCATATTTAACCAGTGAATCTATTTCTTCTCATTATAGTAAAGATGTTAGTTACAAGAAGGAGTCAGAATATAATTAAGTATAAATATTTAAGTATTATATGGTAATAGGAAGATTAAACTTAGGCTTGAACTTGATTTGGCTGGATAATGATGCTAACATTTGAGGACAAATGTTCCCAATTTAGGAAAGATATAACACCCTATATTTTATGTGTTCTTGTTCTACTTATAAGGATCTTGATATAACCTTATTAGATATGTAATGGACTAGTTTTTTGATGCGAGTATTGATGGTGTAAATAGGTTTGATGATACTGTCATATATTTTAATGTGACACAACCAAGTTAACGTTGATGCAACTATTTAAACTTGAATTTGTAAGCTGGTTATTTGAGTCTAAAGTTTAAAGTGACCAAGTGTATACAAGTTTTAAGTTAAATTGAAGAGATTAACTTAGCCAAAAATCAGCCTCTTTCTCTCAAGGCTTGGCATAACCACCTCAATTTTGTCCTAGAATTCTTGAAGAACTCTCATATTTTCAAGCTAAGGTAAGTGAAAATAATTATGATTTTAGCTTGATATTTCTTTTGAAAACTAGGAAATCATGTTGGTTATGCTTATAAGTATAAGATTGTCTTTCCTCCATGTTAGCTGCCCCAGGTCCCTGGTTTATTATGAGGCCTAATCCTATTGTTGGTTAACTTTGAAGGAAATTTCAAGAACTTAAAAAAAATGCAAATTTAGAGGATAAGTTCTAGAAATTAAGGTAAGGATACTGCCTATTGTTTTGCTCCTCCTCCTTATAGAAAAAGATTAAATGGCAAATTTTATGTATGTTTTGTCAAGAAATCATGGAGTGGTGATTGAAATCCTTGAGTCAATAATTTGTTGAAGTGATGTAAGGAATTGGGGACTGTTTTAGGGGTTGTTTTAAGAGTATAATTTAGGGATAGCTTGGTTGATCTTAAAAAGAGATGTAAGTAGTTAGTATTGACATATAAAAGGAAGGTGTAGTAATACACTTCTTAATTAGATGTTGTATCACACCTTGTGAATATTTTTGTTCATATTATGAAGTCCAAAGAGTCTTTATGAATCATTTAATGAATTCGTATATTGTACAAACGTTATTAAAGGAGAAAGCTTTAAAAGAGCACCCTTAATTTGATAAATTATGCGGTGATTTCCCAGCTACCGTGATAGCCCAAATATGCTGGTTAGCTACTAATACTAATTTTACTGCTCACGTTATTGTAGGAAGTAATCTAAAAGGAGGATGGTTAATTTAGGGTAATAACAGAGTTTACCATAAGGTATGTAAGGCTACTCTATTCCGTACTCCTTGGCATGAAATCTAACACTTGTGTTACAAAGTTAGCTTCTTAAGTTCTCCTATAGCAAATGATACGTAGTGGTAGCATATGATCTCCCATGTAGCTAACAACCTTATTTCCACTCCCTAATGTGTTAAAATACCTCAATACGTGTTTGTTATCAAGTCTACATGTTCACTTAAACTAGAAATTTTTAGGAGCTTTCCATTTAGTCAAATAAGATCCATATGTTATTTCAGCTTCAAAGCATTTCATTTGTGTACAAATTGCTCCGTACCTCATTGTTACTACATTAAGTGTTTATTCATGAGTCCTAAAGCTCAAAATGTTATGACCACTAACTAACAATCTCAAAGGTTAAATAAACTAAGTAACACAAATTTGGTTATGCAAGGGTGGCTGCTCAGGAGTGAAAGCTTAGCATGGGCCGATTCTAATGTCTTTATACATGGGTGGTAGCTAAGGAGCATAAGCCTAGCATGGACAAATCCCAATTTATGTATTTACCACTTATCAATTGGTCATTTGTATCACATGGCTTATAAGGATTATAAAGTAAGAAGGGTAAAATGATGAAAAAAATGTAATGTACATGATCCCACAAGTATATGCAAAGGTGGTCTAGTAGCAGTATCTATACATTTGTACCTGATTTCAATTGAGCTCTTGTATTAAGTATATTTACTTTTAGCCTTACATATTTGGTACAAATTTTGCACTGACGTTACTCGCGGGGGACCTGTATTTTATGTTGTAGGCACAAGTGCTTTAGCGAATACACTTTTCCAGTAGGAGCACAGGACATCCAATGGCTATTGGTGAGATCCAAGTTGATTTAGGGCTTTCTGAATCTGTTATATATATTTTGGTATTGTATTGTAGTTAAGAGTAAGATGGGGGTTTTGTCCTAACCTTAACTATGTTTATGTATCTTTTAGAGGCTTTGTAGACCAATTTAAAGTTAAGCATGGTAGTGTCTTGTCTTCTAGACGTAGTGGCCCCAAAGACCAAGTCTTGCACATATAGTTTTGGGTGTACCAAGTGGTTTATTTTCATCGATGCATCGTATACATACTTTACAAAACCTTTGATATTCACAGTTACATGCATGATAAGTACAAAGTTATAGGTTGATGTTCTCGGGACTTTACGGCTACGGATGTATGCTTACCCCAACGGGATTTGAGGCATGACAAAATTAATAACTACGTCAACTTAATATTTCTTCCAATCCATAATATGCCTTACCTGATGAGTTTCCATTAAAGCTAAGACTGAAGAAGAGTAAGTCATAACCTATGTTGATGATAAACCACAAGGCTCCAACAATCACAAAATTGTCATTTCCTTAGGGAAGGCTTCAGAACGCTCCCCTTCTATCAAAATATATTCTTCACGTGAATACGAGTTCATTCATACTCATACTACAATGTAAAATTTTGAATCAAATTCAGATAAAAAATTCAGCCCTTAAAATCTAGTGAAAGTAGAAAATTTCTTCAAATCACTTTATTTATAGTATAAGAAACTCGAATATGTAACTTCATAAAAAATTGAGCTCAAATCACCATTTTATGGTCTCTTAAGTTTTGGAGTAAACAGTCTCACAAATTTATTTCAAGTACATTATTGATGAAATTAATAAAAAAAATTATTATGGAGCTACCAAAATAAAGGTTAGAAACTTTTTCCCATGAAGAATCTTTGAAAGACCTTCAAAAATCTAGAAACTTTTTCCCATGAAGAATCTTTGAAAGACCTTCAAAAATCACCTTAATCTCCCAAAAATAAAACTTAAAGATTATGTTAGAAATTTGAAATTTGTTCTCCCTATGTGTCTTATCTCTTCATGAACATGAGTCCTTTCCCAAAAACGGTCTGATGTATGACTCTTTATCAAGATGAAGTTTCTTAAACCTATCCTCAATTTTAATCCTTCATGAATGCACTTTGTTGATCACGATAACGATGACCACAGCTTCCAACTCTTTGCAATCGTAATGGTCCTCTCATAACACAAAAAAGGACCACTTCACCACAAATAGTAAGTTTATAAACTACCTGAATCTTGAAACTTGTTAAGAATCCACCGAATATAAACCAATAAGGCAAATTAGTCTAACACATTCCAGAGATGTTGGAATCAACAAAACACCATTCTGAGATTGCTTAGATCAAATGTTGATCAAAGTTAACCAAATTTATAAAAACTTTAAAATCTCAACCAAATGACTAAAGCACCTCCAAGAGCCTTGGGAACTATCCAATCCTCTATCTACGTAAGAAATTACCCTCCGTAATTAGTGGAACCATCAAAACTTTGATCTATCAAAACTTCGATCTGAACTCTCTAAATCAATTATTGACTTTTGTCAAACTTCCTAAGTGTTAAACCTTTGAAACATAAAAATCATCAGATCTCAAAATTAAAGCTATGGACAAGGTCAAATGTGAATAATTGGCTAAAATCAAAATAACCGAGGATCGTTACATCATCCTCTACTAAAAAATATGTTTGTCCTTGAATATAAAGAGATAGAACGTGCCTAAAAGCTAAAAAGGATGGAGATTCTTCTTTGAATGTCCAACTCAATCTCCCAAGTATCCTCTTCCACTAGATATTATTCCATTGCACTTTCACCAAAGCTATTCCATGTATCTCAACATATGAATCTGTCCAATATAGTTGAAGGCTCCTCCCCAGAAGTCAAAAGTTAATCCAAAACCATAAAATCTCACCTAATCAAATGAGAATCATTACAATAATATTTTTTCAATAGACACACGAAAAACAAAATGTAAAATTGAAAGATCCGAGGGTATGACCAACTCATAGACCACCTCCCGCATACACCAGAGAATCTTAAATGGACCAATGAATCTATGGCTAAACTTACCTATTTTTCTGAACCTCATGACACTATTCATAGGTGATATCTTGAGCAAATCCTTCTTACTAATCATAAACTCTAAGTCTCGAACCTTTCAATCCACATAATGTTTTTGCCTACTTTGAGACATCAAAAGACACTTCTAGATCAAATTCAATTTTTCCATGAAATCCCTCAACATATATGTGTCTCAAGGCCTAACCTTAAATGTATCAAACCAACCTACCATAGATCTACATCTCCAACCATACTAGGCATTGGACGGTGCCATCTGAATTCTGGAATGAAAACTATTGTTGTAGGCGATCTTCACTAAAGACAATTATTAATCTCAGTGACCTCCAAAATCAATGACACAAGCTCATAACTATCCTCAAGACCGTAAATATTCCTTCTTTACTAATCATTAATCTGCAGGTGAAATATTATTCTAAGATCAACTCAACATCCAACTTCTTTTGTATCGAACTATAGAAATAAGATGAGAATTATATGCCTATATTAAAAATGATGGAATATTCACTCTAGGCAAATGAAATATATTCTAAATATAAATCTGAGCCACCTCTCTAAATAAATTGCAGCCATAGAGTGTGTTTGGCATAAAGAATAATCATTTTCAATTTTTTATTGTTTGGTAGGCTTAAATATTTTGAAAAATATTTTTCAAATCAACTTATTTTTCTCAAATTTAATGAAAATGACTTCCTCTCAAAAAGTAAGAAAACATTTTGCAAATTTCTCTTCAACCTCAAACCTCAACTTAGGATTCAAATCCCAACCCTGACTCGCAATTCTTGACTGATACCCAACTCTTAGCCCTAACACATAAATCTCCACGTGAAACTGGAATCTCAACCCTAGTCAAGGATATACGACCCAAATATAACCCTAACTAGATACCTAACTCCCAAACCCTACCTAGAGTCAGAATTCTAACCACGACTCGAGACCCAAAACTTGATCCAACCTTATGTAATGACCTAAATTTTGGTGATTTGTGTAAAATATTTATTTTTATGTGATTTGATAATTTTACCTTCCTTATGGTCGCTTTGTGGTATTTCTAGAGTGTGGGAATAATTGGCATGGTTCCCAATGTATTTCAAAGTGATTTGTGCAATTTTATGATTTTTGGCCGCTTGAAAAGTTTTATAGTTGGTTTTGGTAAACATTTATTAATATTTACATCAGATGGAAAAATAGAACACGCCAGATGATCTAGAACATCAATTTAGGTTAATAGTATAGTTGGTATGGTTTTATGGCTTTTATGTCTTATTTAGATCCTCAATTTAGAAAATTGTAAAATTGAGTTTTGGGGATTAATCTATGAAAACAACATTTTTTTTTCAAAAATTGGATACCATAACTAACTCTGGAGCATCGAATTTGATAGGTTAGCATAGTCCGTTTGCATTCTCAGGTTTTTTGGTTGAATCCCGGAGGGTTGAGGAGACATGGAATTCTCCAAGTTTGCAGCTGGTGCACAACTGCTGGTGTGACCACTAAAGTGGTCCTTTGGGTGCTTTATCATAGGATGCTTTAGTATCCCTTTCGCACTAAAGCAACTCTGGCTGCTAATAGGTACTGCTACTGTGGTAACCTGGGCGCTTTAGTGTACTGTCACCCTCTCATGGGAATCGCTTTAGCAGCACCTGAGCGCTTTAGAACCAACGACAAAAAAGGCCCATTATCCACTTTAACGACACCTGGTATATTTAAATACTCTTTTTTCGCAATTCTTTACCATTTTCTAGACTTGGAGCTTGGAGTTTGAGTTTTTGAGAATTTTCTTCCATTTCTAAACTTGGGTAAGCTCTAAATCACCATTTCAATTACTTTTCTTTGAATTTTATTATTTAAACTTCATTAAAACTTGGATCCAAAGGTTAAATTTAGGGATTTTGGCTTGGAAGGATGAAAAATAGTATTTCTTTGATTAAAATCCAAATTTCAATCTGTTTTCACTTGGCTTTTCTCCTATGAGTTCCTTTAATCTTGAAAAATATGTTTTTGGGCAAAAATTTCAGTTTTTTCTTTTTTGAGAACCAATTTTGGGGGTCCATTTTGACACCAATTTAGAGATAGGTAATACAAGTCACGTTGGCTTCCTATTGATGCATAAATTTTATATTTATATGTTTTAATTGATTCTGAGTCCATTCGTGAGGGGAAAGCTCCATATTAAAGTCTTTTTGAATCGATTTTCAGCAATCGAGGTAGGTTATGACTTAACTTTTTTTAGACTAGGTTGGGTGGTTAATAATAATGTAAAAACATGTTATGGGTATGGGGTTGTATCATAGAAAATATTTTAGGTGATTTATGTTCTCGTGTGGGGGCCTATGTTAGTAATATTTGGTGGTTTTGAGACATTGTTTACTATGTGTGATTGTGTGGGGTTTTATATGATGTTGTATCCTGGTATGTATATCTGTATGTTTAGTTTTACTCTTTTTGGTGGGGAAAAGCCTAGATTTTAAGATTTTATGTGGAATCTATGACATTATCTTTCATTTTTTATTTGATGGTTTTTGGATTATATCGGATCATGGATGGTTGGTTGATTTGAGTGGATTTTTGGCTCACTTGGTTGGTATATTGGTTGGCTATTGGATATTATCATTTTGGTTGGTTGTAAGAATTAAATCCTTATATCGTATTCATTCATAAAACATTGGTACCACCGTAGAAATACTAGAAATACTAGTTTTTTCTAACAAAAAATATGACATTTTTAAAATCCTGTACTGAAATATGTGCCGAAGAGGAAATATGGATATTGGTATTGGATATTTGTTGTATATGGGTTGACAAACTCCCCATGGGTCCTACCTCAGGAGCACATCTTAGTAGGTGTTGATGTTTCCTAAAACTACACCTTCAAGAAGTATAATGTGGTAGATGTCAAATATAGTGACCCGACAGATGTTGGGATCGAAACCACAGGGAATAGGTTGAATATCTCTCAGGAATCTATTGAAGTAGCCAAAAAATTCAAGAAACTAAATGGGCGATTTTGAGAATAGTGAAAAATCTTGGTTGCTTTGGTTGAAATTAATATGAGTGAGTACTAGGATTATGTTCCCTAACTTCTTAACTCTGTAGATTTATGGTGCTCTGTCAAACTATCCCAATATCTCAAATGCAAAATCTAATAAATTATGTATCACTAACCATCTTGTGAATGCCTTAAGTGAATTTTACTCTTTACCTTTCGAGTCTCAGAGTGTCACCTTATTAACCCTTATCCTAGATCCCAGATTAAATACTACCTTTTGAGTGTCAAGTTAATTACAAGAGGATTAGTAGCCTCAAATTACTATCGTGATCATCTTTTCTTAATCTGTACCTCTTTTGTGAAGCATGTAGTGAATACAAGCAGGTTCTTTACATTGGCCACTGCTAAGAAAACAATTAAACTGAAGACGATCACAATATATGCAACAATATTGCTCAATAATGACGTTGCACTTCCTCTACTTCGTTATTCCATCAGGGTTACCACATCCATAGAATTCAATAAAGAAAGCATGATATGAATCTCACAATAATTTAAGAACAAAACTAATAATCTCAAATTAACAATAAACCGTAAAACCAAGAGTAATAGATCCCAAGATCAAAAGTTGAATCTATAAATCAATATATGTTTGTTAATGTAACAGTGTGTAAACTACGTACAATATGTAAAACAAATATGAAAAACACCAAAAGGGTATTTATAGAATACATAAGAACCCTAAAAATTCTAACAAAAATGAATAAGGAAAACTGAGTCAATGACAACTTATGGACCCACTTACGGGACGTAAGTGGCACTTACGCCCCATAGATAGGTGTTGTGGGTGTCAGAGATCTCAGTAAGCTGCAAGAAATGACCTACTATAGTACTTATGATTGTGTAAGTGCCACTTATGCTCCGTAAGTGCCCCCATCGTGGGTGTCAGAGAAAATCTTCAACTTTTAGGTTCTCTGATCTTCACTTTCTGATACCTATAAAAGGACTTATGTCCATCGTAGGTACCACTAATGGGTCGTAAATGTCCCCGTAAGTGGTCCTCCTGCACTTCTTTATCATCTTTTATTTTATTTTCTTTAGCTTTAGAGACCTATTTTCCTGCAACATAAGCACAAAAACACATCATATCTAACAAAACATACCTTATTACTTGAATATTTTCCAATTTTAAGCATCGAAAGTGCCATGAAACCATGACACATCAGCAACCCTCAACTAGAATATTTGCATGTACTCGGGTGAAAAAAATATTACAAAAATAGCACGATGATGCTTAAGCAAGAGAAACCTAAGGTATATACGATAGTCAATTCAGTTTCAGCTCAAAAAAAATTGCCCCCTCATCCTTTTAACTTTTCAAAATCAATTGTGTAGATCAATGTAGACCATCAATTATACAGAAAGAAATAAAGCTATGGAATGTAATTAGCAACAAACAACCAAGCAGATATGTAAATTACACTATTTGAATAGATAAACAACTAGCAATACAACCCATGTACCCTCATAATAAAGAAGTCCCCCTCTCATAGTATAATCTTGCATGTTAATGTGGGGATAATAATGAAACACTTGATCTCACAAAATAAGTTCCAACCAATGAGCATAGAATACCATAGGCTTGCCCTTATTTATTTTACCTTAATTTTTTCAACATTCAGACTAAGATTACTATAGGACTTTATTTGGCTTGTAACATAGGCTTGGAGGGTTGGTATGGTATATTTTGAAATTTAGTGACTAAGCCTCCTTGGCACTACAAATACATTTGGGGTCCACTTCTCAACCACAACTTTTATTTTATTTCTCATTTTTTCTCTTTTATTGGTTATTCAAGTTGGGTACAATTTCTTTTATTCTTTATTTTTTTTTTCTGTTTCACTTTTTCTTTCTTTTTGTTTTTACCACACCCAACCCTACTATAATACCCCATATTCTTTCTAGTTCAATTCATCTTAAAAAGAGGCACATTAGAGACTTAGGACCTAAAATTTTAGCTAAGTGTTGAAGAATTAGTCTCACTTTTGGCCTCTAAACTTTGATGACTTTATTATCATCATTTTCGACCTTGGAATGTTAATTTCTAAGTTGTTTCATGATCAGGATAGTCTATAATACCTCCGAGGTGAGTTCTAGGATTTTTCAAAAAAGGATTGGGCCACGTTTGGTAGGCCAAAATAGAACCTCGATGCGATATTGCCGCACCACGTCGGTGGATTCATCGATGTAGATGATGTGACACGTCGCTAATCACATTGTAGTGAGAGACACAATGCATCGTTGATCGCATCGGTGCCCAATTTTTGTGTGTTCAATAAGGGGTTATTGGGGGCATTTGTGTAATTTACCCTCATCCAAATTCATCTAAAACACATAATTTTAGCCCCAAATAGAAAATATGCTTCATTATTCATCTTTTTCTTTAAAATATGCTTCATTATTCATCTTTTTCTTCTCCTAGAACAAAACCCTAGCTCCAAGAATCAAGAACAATCCAATAACTCCTTCTCCAAGAAAGCTTATAATCCAAGGTTCCAGGTTCAAGAACTTTAAGAAGAAGCTTTAAGAACACCATTAGAGAGTCAAAGGTTCAAGCTTATACATTCAATTCATCAAGCAAGGTATGTGGGGTTATGAACAAGGATCATCTTTCATCCTTGTGCCTAAAACTAATTTTTAAAGTTGAAATTACACAAATTTATATGATTTACAATTTAGGGTTCATACCCAATTATCATTATTTGAAGATGTTGATGTTACAAGTGATTAAATATTTAATTACATCTCTGCTTTTGCATGTTTATATGTGTGAAGTGATTTTATATGCATTGAGAGTTCAATTTCACTATCTTGACTTGAATTATGCAAGAATTTCGAGATTTTGATGATTGAGCAAAACTTTATGATAATTTGATGTGAGTTTGATCATGGGTTTTAAGACCTAAGTATGAGTATTGTTATTTCAAGAAGATGATGCTTTTAAGCATCCCATGATTAGTTTATATTCAGATTTTTCAAAAAAGATTTAATTTTTTGATCCTTAGCTTAGATATGGAATCCACATTTTAGTTTTTATTACAGTCTACAGAAAATACATTAGTTTTGATTATAGTTTAAAATAGATAGATGTATAATTGGTGTTCATTAAAAACATTTAAGCTAGCTTTTAAAGTGGATTTCCTACAAAATGAGTATACAAATTAAAAGGATTAGTATTTAGCATCGAGCGGTAAGTGTGGCTTTAGCCCATCCTACTTCCCCAGAACTATGATCCAACATAGGTACATATACAGATTATTCCTATTTATATAAATGGTAGATATAGATTGTGATCACTTAGATTAGGTTATAATCCTTGGCCAAAGTACGACACTTATCCCTAACGTGAGGTTTTCCCATAAGGGAACTAGACATTGGACACTATGATAGCTCATGTAGTGTTTGTCGATTAGAAGAACCTTCCTAATAGACAATCTTTACAGAACAATTTTTTAAAAAATTCCCTACAGAACAGAGTAATTGTAATAGAAAAGAACATCAGAAAAACTTTTAGAAACTAAGTGTAAAGGCTCACGATTTTAATCAGATATTGTTTTGCACAAGTCATTAGCTATGAGATTTAAGTTTTTAGTTTACAGATACATAGGTGAGTCCCTTTACAATTAGCTTAAATAATTTGAAAATGGACTTGACTTCAGTCCTAATTATTTTACTAGCAGAAAGATTAAAAGTACAACTTTCGGTACTAAATGTTATGAGTCACTAGATTTATGTAGTATGTTTTATCATTCATGATTCATGATTTTCAGCTTTCAGTTATTGCAACTTATGTGAGTTATCTACATTTAGCATGCATATTTTATGAATTTTGATAATATTGAGATATTATTTCTACTTATGCATTCACCCCCACATGCTCAGTACATTCCAAAAGTACTGATCCACATATATGTCTATAAGCTACATTGTCTTATAATGTAGGTTCAGATGCTCAGTTCTAGTGGTTCAATTGACCATGAGCATCTCTAGCTACATCCCGATAGTGGTGAGTCCTCATAGTTTGAGGACCCAATTATTCATATTTCCAGCTTTCCAGATTAGTTTGTTTAGTTATGTCAGATAGTTCGAGTCAGGTGGGGGTCTGTCCCAGTGACTCTTTCGTAGTAGTATTAGATCTTGTCCAACTATTAGATACATTTCAAATTTTCAATGTTAGTTCTTTGGATTTTCTTAATTAAGTATTTTCAGACATTATATACAGATAAACTCAGTTTAGTTTAGATAGTATTTTAGTATTTTCTCATACCGCATGGTTATGTTACCTTTATTTAGGTCATCAGAATAAGTAGCAAGCTTTCAGTGTTAGCTCGGGACTACTTGTAGTTTGGAGCATCGTATGGTATCCTAGGACTCATTTTTGGGGCGTTACAAACTTGGTATTAGAGTCTAAGGTAATAAGACTCCTAGGGAGTCAGACAAGCCACGTTAAGTAGAGTCTTCATCATGGGTGTAAAGCGTGCCATATTTATGAGCAAGAGGCTATGGGACATTTTTAGGAAATCATCTCTTTCTTTCATGATCTATCATGCTTACAGTGTCTCTATCTGCTTTTAACTTATGCTCTTACATGAAAATTAAATATGCCTCCCCGCCGAGCTAATGCACACAGAAAAGATAACCAGCCACCCAAGCCTGTTGACCCTCTGAATGAGAATATATCCCATGCTAAATTTTATGCTGCCTTTCAGGCATTGGCCTAAGCTGTGACTGCCAATGTTTAGGGAAACCATCAGGTGGCAGTCCCACTTTAGTAGAATGGGGATTTAGCAACAACCATAATTTATAACTTCATGAGAATGAATCTGCCTGAGGTTTTTGGGTCAAAGGCAAGTAAGGACCCACACTTTACTTAGATTAGGTGAGAATGATCACCCAGATTATGTATGTTACTGAAGAAAAGAGTGTAGAGTTTTTATCCTATAGGCTGAAGAATATACCGTGTGAATGGGTGATTATGTGGAAGAATGATAGAGGTGAGAATACAGATCCTATGAGTTGGTAGGTGTTCTAGGACACGTTTCTATACAGGTTCTTTCTATGTGAAATAAGAAAAGCTAAGGTAGAGGAGTTTGTGAACCTGAGGTAGGGCTCAATGACAGTGAAGGAGTACTGGCTTAAGTTCAATCAGTTGTCTAAGTATGCTCCTAAGATGATGGCTGACCCTAGGGCTCGTATGAGTAACTTTGTTACTGGAGTATCTAGTTAAGTAGTCAAGGAGCATAGGACTGCCATGCTTATTGGGGATATAGAGTCTGCTAGGTTGATGGTTCATGCATAGTACATTGAGGCAGAAAAGTTGAAGGAGTGAGAGAGAGGAAATAAGAAGGCTAGAATTGGGCAGTTCATATATGCCAGCGTTATCTTCAGCCAGTGCTCCTGCCCCCAGGGCTAGGCAGGAGAAGTGGGGTAGGACTTCTATGCCCAGATCTCAATATAGTGTGAGTGGAAAACCCAATTATCCTCCATGTACTAAGTGTGGTAAGAATCATCTTGGTGAGTGCTTGTTGGGACAAAAAGGTTGTTATGGTTTTGGTAAGTTGGGTCATGGAATCAAAGTGTGTCCGGATGCTAATCAGGGAAACATGGATGCTCATCCCCAAACTCAGGCTGCTAGTGCACCAGCTCCTCTAGGCCGTGCAGTACCTCCTCAGGGCATATCATCTAATATCGGTAGTGGTCAGTGCCAGAATTGGTTTTATGCTTTACCATCCCATTAGGAGAAGAATAGTTCACCAGATATTATTTTTGGTATGCTTTATGTCTTTTATCTTGATTTTTATGTGTTGTTAGACCCTGGGTTAAAATTTCTCTTATATGACCCCATTAGTTGCAGTAAATTATGAAGTAGGTCCTGAAAAGATTTCTGAGCCCCTCTTGGTTTCTACCCTAATGGGTGAGTCAATTGTTGCCAAATAGATCTATAGAAAGTTTCTTATCACCAACCTTCAAAAAATCATGTTAGCAGATTTAATAGAGTTAGATATGGTTGACATTGACCTTATTCTTGGTATGGATTGACTCCATTCCTATTATGCATCTATAAATTGTTGCAGCTGAGTGGTGAATTTTTAGTTTCCAGATAAGCTAGTCTTTGAGTGGGAAGGTAATTCAGTGTCTCCCAAGAGACATTTCATATCCTATCTTAAAGATAGAAAATTGATATCAAAGGGATGCATCTATCATCTAGTTCGATTCAAAGACACTAAGTCTGAGACTCCAACAGTTCAGTCAGTCCGTGTAGTCAATGAGTTTTCTAAAGTTTTCCCCGAAGATTGGCCAGAGGTACCTACCGACAGGGAAATAGAATTCGATAGTGACCTTCTCCCCGATACTCATCCCATCTTTATTCTTCTATATCTTATGGCTGTACATGAGCTTAAAGATTTAAAAGAGCAGCTTAAAGACCTCTTAGATAAAAGTTTAATTAGGACCAGTGTCTTTCCATAGGGTGCTCCCATCCTATTCGTGCAAAAAAAATATTTCTTTGCGAATATGCATTGACTATTGTCAGCTGAATAAAGTCACAATAAAAAACAAGTATCCTCTTTCTAGGATTGATGACTTATTTGACCAACTCCAAGGTACAAGTTACTTCTCCAAGATATACCTATGATCCAGCTATCATCGACATAGAATAAGGGAAATTGATGTCCTAAAGACCACTTTCAAAACCTGTTATAGTCATTTTGAGTTTCTAGTCATGTCTTTCGAGAAAAGAAATGCCCCAACAGCCTACAAAGACTTGATGAACAGAGTGTTAAATAGTATCTGGACATATTTATCATAGTCTTTATCGATGATATCCTTGTTTATTTCCGTAGTGAGGATGACCATGCAAACCATCTTAGAATTGTAGTGCAAACTCTTAAAGATCATTAATTATTCACCAAATTCAGCAAATGTGAATTGGCTAAGATCAATAGCTTTCCTTGGTCATATTGTTTCCAGTGAGGGCATTAGAGTGGATCCCTAAAAGACAAAAGCAGTAAGAAAAAAACCTAGACCTACCTCTCCATCAGACATTAGAATTTTTGTGGGTTTAGCTAGCTATTACAGATATTTCCGTGAGGGTTTCTCATCTATTGTATTCCCTATGTCTAGATTAACTCAGAAGAAAGTTATGTTTCAGTGGTCAGACTCCCTCAAGAAGAGTTTTTAAGAGTTGAAGACTCGACTCACTTCAGCTCTAATTTTAGCACTACTTGATGGTACAAATGGTTTCATTGTGTATTGTGATACTTCTAGTCGGTATGCGTTGTGTTTTGATGCAGAAAGGCAAGGTTATATCCTACGCCTCTATATAGCTTAAGCCTCACAAAAAGAATTACCCTACCTATTACCTTGAGTTAGCTGCTGTTGTATTTTCTTTGAAAATTTGGAGGCAGAATCTTTATGGGGTGTATGTTGATTTGTTTACAGACCATAAAAGTTTGTAGTATGTGTTTACTCAGAGAAGGTTAAATCTTTATCAGAGAAAGTGGTTAGAATTGTTAAAGGATTATGACATGAGTGTGTTATATCATCCAGGTAAGGACAATGTTGTGGCAGATGCTCTTAGTAGGCTGTCTATGGGTAGTGTTGCTCATGTGGAGAATGATAAAAGAGAACTAGTTCGGGAAGTTCACTGGTTAACTTAATTGAGTGTAAGGTTGATTGAATCAGCTGAAGGGAATGTTTGGGTTCAAAGTAGTTCAGAATCTTCTCTAGTTTTTGAAGTGAAAAAAAAGTAGGATAGGGATTCTAGTTTTGTCAAACTTAAGGGTTTAGTTAAAGACCAAAAGGTAGAATTTTTCTCCCAAGGGGGAGATGGTGTGTTAAGATACTAGAGTAGATTGTGTGTGCATGTGTTGATGATTTGAGGCAGCAAATTATGGCAGAAGCGCATGGTGCGCATTACTCCATTCATCCAGGAGCCACAAAGATATTTCGCTACTTGTGGAAAGTCTATTGGTAGTGGTATGAAGAAAGATATAGCTGAATTTGTAGCCAAGTGTGCAGCTTGTCAATAGGTTAAGGTAGAACACCAAAGACCTAGTGGCACTTTGCAGGAGTTTGGTATTCCTACTTGGAAGTGGGAAGAGATGAATATGGACTTTGTGACTGGATTACCTCATTCACATTGACAACATGATTCAATTTGGGTTATAGTAGACAGATTGACAAAATTATCTCACTTCTTACCAGTTCACACGTCCTACACAGGTGAGGATTATGCTAAGTTGCATATCCGAGAGTTGGCCAGGTTGCATGGAGTTCCATTGTCCATCATCTCATATAGGGGTACTTAGTTTACCTCTCAGTTTTGGAAATCCTTTGAGAAGGGTCTTGGTGGTGCCCAAGTTTATCTTTGTTTAGCTTTTCACCCGCAGACAGATGGTCAGGCAGAGAGGACTATTCAGACCTTAGGGGATATATTGAGGGCATGTGTTCTTAATTTCAAAGGTAGTTGGGATGATCACTTACTGTTGATTGAGATTTTATTTAACAACAGTTATCATTCTAGCATTCAGATGGCCCCATTTGAAGCTCTATATAAGTGAAGATATAGGTCACCAGTCGGTTAGTTTGAAGTGGGTGAGGCCACTTTGATTGAGCCAAATATGGTGTTTTAAGCCATGGAGAAGTTCAGTTGGTTTGAGAGAGATTGAAAGTAGCTAAGAGTCATCAGAAATCTTGTGTAGATGTAAGAAGAAAAGATTTTGATTTTAAGGTTGATGATCTTGTTTATTTTAAGGTTTCATCCATGAAAGGGGTGAAGAGATTTGGCAAAAAGGGGAAGCTTAGTCCCTGGTATGTATGTCCCTACAGGATTTTGAGTCATATGGGAAAGTTAGCGTATGAGCTTGAGCTACCCACAGACTTTTCATCAGTTCACCCAGTGTTCCATGTATCCTTATTAAAGAAATGCATGGACGATTCAACTATTATAGTCCCTTTAGAAAGCATAGATATTCAGAATAGCCTCTCGTACGAAGAGCTTCCAGTAGAGATTCATGATCACCAAATCTTTAGACTGAGGAACAAAGAAGTTCCCTTGGTCAAAGTTCTATGGCAAAAATAGTCTATTGAGGGTGCCAGTTGGGAAGCGGAAGCAGACATGCGAATCAAGTACCTGTAATACCCCATACTTTTTACTAGCTAATTTCATTTAAAGAATGTCTAGTATTATCTTATAAATTGAATGATGGTTATTCCATGAAGAATTTTCAATATTTTCACTTTTTTTCAAGTGGGAAATTCAATAAGCTTTCCATCGATATAAGATTTTCCTAAATCCGATAACCGGGTAAGAAGTTACGACTATTTCAAGTTTCCATCATAAAACAGTCCCATATTAGCCAGTGGCGCACCGCTCCACAAGAGGAAATGGCATTTGGCAAATTCAAGTAGAGGTCTACGATTATGGCGCGTCGCGCCAGGGACCAAATTTAGAATTGTCCTTTTTCAGTGTCTTAGCATGATTTTCTCCACATCGCACCCAAGTTGCACGTTGCAAAAGAAGGGGCAATGCGATGGCTCCGCGTCATCCCATCCCTCAGTTCGGGAAAATTTTATTGAAATTACAAGATACATCCAAGGTTAAAAGGGTCAACTTCCCACCCCTATTTAAGCCCTTCAACACGTGATTCAACCACTTTTCATCCAAAATATTCTAGTTTCTCTCAAGAACAAGCTAGGGTTTTCTTAGAAGGTCTAATTTCAAGAAGGTTTCACCATCAATCTTCACGAAATCACGAACTAAGGTATGCATAGTGTTCATTGATTGACTTCTTTCATCCATGAAGTCCAAGAATCCCTTTTCCAACTTCAATTTATGGATTTTGTTTATGATTTGATGATTAGGCTATTTTTGTTCATGTTGATAAATGAGAAATTAAATTCTACTCCATGTTGGGTGATAATTTCTATGTGGGTTTAATTATTATAGATATAGATTCATGCAAACCTATGACTAAACCATTGAATGATGAAAATAGAATGTGACCATAATATTTAATAGTTGTACAATGATGTTTAAATGTACCATGCCTACAATACGATTAATTTAATGTCTAAATGATGGAAAAGTGCCTAACTAGCATGTTGTCATGAAATCCCCATGTATGTACAAGCTTATGCCTATCACATGTTTGATGAAATACTTTAGTAAATGCATTATGGTGATTATTATGTATTCAAGAAAGTCCTACTTTGTCAGTTTCCTTCTATCGAGTCCTGGGGGTACTTGTACTCGAAACATTAGCTTTGTGCCTAGAGCCATGTTATGTTTTCATGATACTATCAGTCAAGCTATGATCCTTAGACTTCAGACAGTCTTATGACTCAACAAATCTCCATGATCTCATGAACTCAGTCAGTTGTTAGATATCAGTAGTATTCTATCAGTCAACAGAATTCAGTAACTCAGTCCATGTTTAGTTCAATAAATCATGTTCAGTGTCTATTCAGATGGGAGTTGAAATTAGCACCGAGCAAACCCAAGGATGGGAACTCACCTGTTATATGTGGATGCGATTCTTCAAAGAAATCCTTGTATTCTGGAACTATATAGCCAGCATAGGTTGAGACATCATAGCCTGCTATATAAGGGTAGATGAGGTGGCTTTACCTGCTATATGAGGGTTCCCACCATTCTCATTAGAGTTACCTGTTATATTAGGGTCACTCACATGTTGTTCTTACCAGTGGCGTGTTATTGACACCCTTCCAATCTGGGAACAGATTGTACCCTAATTCAGCTATAATGAGTCATTTGGGGCAAGTCGATTAGATGACTACCTCCCACAGTCTCAGTATCAATTTCAGTAAATGAACTCAGATAGGCCTTCAGAATTTAGGACTGTCAGATATAGTCAACTCAGATACAGTATGGAACTCAGTTAGTTCCATCAGATTTAGGACTGTTAGATACTGTCACACATGTTATCAGTTATCAAGATTCAGTCATTAGATATGTTAGTCATCAGCGTACTCATGTTATCACAATATCCAGATATAGTTACTATGTATGCATGTATGTATTCATACATTCATATTAGTCTATTAGCAAGTATTGTTTATGAATATGAACCCCATGCATTCAACCTACCTCACATGCATACCAGTAAATTCAAAATACTGATATATTTGCACTATGGTGTCTTATAGCATAGGTTCATAGACATGAGCTCCAGATCAGCAGTAGATTCCAGTTTTAGCAGTCAAAGTTAGAAGTGAGTCCTTATCATTCGAGGACATGATTATTCCCTATTATCTCATTAATTAATTTATTAGTTGGAGTTAGTTATGGATATGTCCCATCAACTCCTTACTCAGATAGTTCAGTCAGTTAGAGGCTTTCTAGACTATCATGTTTCAGACTTTAGCATGTTTAATTTTGTTTTGGGTATTCTATTAACCCACACAAATGTTATATTATTCAGATCATGTTCAGTATTAAACCTTATGGCCTTTCAGTTTATGTTTCCATATTATAAAGTATTTTATGTAGTATACAGGTACAGATATCAGTCATGGGTTAGCTTATGGTCCTTCGAGGTCATGAGCATCTGTAGCATTTTGGGTACTAGATTCAGGGCATTACAATCTTGGTATCAGAGCCTAAGGTTCAATAGAGTCCTAGGAAGTCTGAAAGCCTCATGTAGTAGAGTCTTGTGCATGGATGTGTTGCGCACCACATTTATGTACAAGAGGCTATAAGATGTTTTAGGAATAGTTTCCCCTCTTTTAGTATTCATGTCATGCCAGTGAGCATAATCTCAAGTCAATCTCTCAGCCTAATCGATTTCCTTCCTTCTGCAGAACATGCCTCCTAAAAAAAGAAACGAAAATCAGTTTGCCCATCGTCCCAAAGATCATTTGGGAAATCATGTTTCACATATGGAGTTTAGGGCTGCATTCACTACTCTTGCTTAGTCATTTGCCGCTTAAAATGAAAGTCTAACAGTCATTTCAGCCAACCCAGTGGCCAACTCATCTGCAGCTAGGATTCGGGACTTCACCTGAATGAATCCTCTGTCCTTCCTCAGGTCCAAGGTAGATAAGGACGCTCAAGAATTCATTGATCAGGTTTAGAAGGTGACAGATATCATGGGGGTGACTACTGTTTAGAGTACTGAGCTAGTTGTATATTAGTTGTAGGATGTGGCTCATACTTGGTTCCAATAGTAGAAGTTAGAGAGGTCAGATGATGCAGGTCCTATTGAGTGGGAGGAGTTTGTCCCTGCATTCTTAGATAGATTCTTTCCTTAAGAGCTTAGGGAGGATAAGGTTCTAGAATTCATTAACCTCAGGCAGGGTAGTATAATTCTAAAAGAGTATTCTCATAAGTTTACTCAATTATCCAGATATACCCCTCATGTGGTTATAGAAAGTAGAGCTAAGATGAGTAAGTTAGCTTCAGGGGTAAATGATAGCATGGTAAATGAGTGCAGATCTGCTATGCAAAACAGTGACATGAATTTAGCCAGGCTTATGACTCGTGCTCAGCAGATAGAGGAGTAGAAGATTAAGTACAGAGAGATCCAGAATAAGAGAGCGAAGATAGGTAGTTTCAACTTCTCTAAACCTAAAATAGAAGGAGAAAACCATTCCCAGTTTCTTCCTAAGTCATTAGTTCCAGCCCCTTCATCAGCTAGTGCTCTAGTTCCTAAGTTCAGAGAGGGTAACAAAGATAGAGCACCAGGATCTAAGTGCCAGGGCAGTATTAGCAGTGCCCACACCTATCCTCTTTTCCAGACTTATGGAAAACACCATCAGGGTATTTGTAGAGCTGGCAGTGGTACTTTTTTCGAATGTGGAAAGATAGGCCACAGAGTCAGAGACTGTCCTCAGCCAGGTCCTCAGCCAGGTCCTCAGGGTCAACAGAATCTCTCCTCAGTTCAGTTCAGTCGTCCAAATCAGCAGGGTGCCATCTCCAGCTCTACTAGTGGGCAATGCCCAAATCATCTCTATGCTCTTCAGTCTCGACAAGATCAGGAAAATTCTCCTGATGTGGTTACCGGTACGTTATAGATCTTTCATGTGCATTTTTATGCTTTGCTAGATCCAGGAGCTTCTTTATCTTTTGTTACTCCTTATATATAAGTTGATTTTGAAGTCAGTCCTAAAATCTTAGCAGATCCCTTTTCAGTATTTACCCAAGTGGGTAAAACCATTATAGCCCAGCGGGTATACAGGAACTGCCCGGTTATGATATTGTAGAAAGTTACTTCAGCAGACTTAGTCGAATTAGAGATGACTGATTTTGATGTCATTCTTGGTATGGATTGTCTTCATTCCTGCTATGCCACAGTTGACTATAGAAATAAAATAGTCCAATTTTAGTTTCTGAATGAACCCATCCTTGAGTGAAAGGGTAGTGTATCCGCTTTCAGGGGTCAGCTTGTTTCCTATCTTCGAGCAAGGAAAATGATATCTAAAGAATGTGTCTATCATCTTGTTTGAGTAAAGGACACTAGTTCTGAAACTCCATCCTTGAATCAGTTCCAGTTGTAGTTGAATATTCAGATGTCTTTCCCAAAGATTTTCAAGGAATTCCTCCCGAAAAGAAAATAGATTTCAACATTGATCTTCTTCCAGATACTCAGCCTGTATCTATTCCGACATACAGAATGGAACCGGCAGAACTCAGAAAACTGAAAGAACAATTGAAGTATCTCTTAGATAATGGATTTATCAGGCCCATCATTTCCCTATGGGGCATACCAGTATTATTAGTGATCAAGAAAGATAGTTCTCTTAGGATATGTGTAGACTACCGTCAACTCAATAAGGTCACGGTCAAGAACAAGTATCCTCTTCCAAGAATTGATGACTTATTTGACCAACTTCAGGGTACCAGTTATTTCTCTAAGATAGACCTCAGATCCGGCTATCATTAGCTCAGAGTCAGAGAATGTGACATTCTAAAAATAGCTTTTCAAACTTGGTATGGTCACTTTGAATTCCTAGTCATGTCATTTAGTCTTACCAATGCCCTACCCACTTTTATGGACTTGATGAACCCTATGTTCAAGCAGTACTTGGACATGTTCATCATAATCTTCATAGATGATATCCTGGCCTATTCCTACAGTGAGCATGATTATGCAGACCATCTCAGAATAGTATTTCAAACTCTCAGAGATTATCAGCTATTCACCAAATTCAGAAAGTGCAATTTTGGCTAAGGTCAATATCATTCTTTAGTCATATCATTTTCGGTGATGGCATTAGAGTAGATCCTCAAAAGACCTAAGCAGTAAGAAACTGGCCTCGCCTTGTGTCTCCATCAGTATTAGGAGTTTCTTGGGTTTGGTTGGCTATTACAGATGGTTTGTTGATGGATTTTCTTCTATTGCTTACCCTATGTATAGATTGACTCAAAAGAAAGTTAAGTTTCAGTGGTCAGATCCTTGAGAGAAGAGTTTTCACGAGTTAAAGACTCAAATCACCTCAGCTCCAATCTTAGCTCTCCCAGATAGTTCAGATGGGTCTGTAGTGTATTGTGATACATCCAGAGTGGGTCTGGGTTGTGTCCTCATACAGCATGGTAAGGTCATAGACTATGCCTCCGGACAGCTTAAGCCTTATGAGAGGAATTATCCTACTCATGATCTTGAGTTAGTAGCCACAGTCTTTGCCTTGAAGATTTATAGGCACTATCTATACGGTGTTCATGTATATATATTCACTGATTATAAAAGCCTTTAGTATGTCTTTTCTCAGAAAGATCTCACTCTTAATCAGAGAAGGTGGTTAGATATCTTGAAAGATTATGACATGAGTGTCCTTTATCATCTAGGAAAGGACAACATAGTGGCTAACACTCTCATTAGACTGTCCATATGTAGTGTTTCTCATGTTGAGGACAGTAAGAAGAAGTTAGCTCAGGAAGTCCATCAGATTGCCAGACTAGGCATTGCTTAGTTGATATAGATGAGGGTGATATATGGGTTTAGAGTAGTTTACAATCATCTCTTGTTTCTGAGATAAAAGAAAAGCAAGATAGTGATCCCAGCTTTGTCAAGTTGAAAGAGTCAGTTTAGGATCAGAAATTAGAGGTTTTCTTCCAAGGGGGAGATGGTGTTTTGCGTTGTCAGGTTCATCTCTGTTTCCAGGTGTAGATGACTTAGGGTAATGAATTCTTCCAAAAGCACACGATGTGCACTACTCTATTCATCTAGGGGCCACAATGATGTATCGCGACTTGTGGAAAGTCTATTGTGGAGTGGGATGAAGAGAGATGTTGCATAGTTTATGGCTAAGTGCTCTATATGTCAGCAGGTTAAGATAGAGCATCAGAAGCCTAGTGGTCATATACTGGAGTTCAGTATTCCTACTTGGAAGTGGGAAGTTGTGAATATGGACTTCGTGATGGGTTTGCCTTGAAATCGTCATTAGCATGATTCAGTCTGGGTCATTGTAGATAGAATGACCAAATCAGCTCATTTTCTTCCAGTTCATACCTCTTATTCAACCGACGATTATGCCAAACTCTACATCAAGGAGTTGGTCAGATTGCACGGTGTTCCATTATCTATTATCTCAGACAGAGGTACCTAGTTCATTTCTGGAAAGCATTCCAAAAGGGTCTTGGTACCCAATTTTATCTTAGTACAGCCTTTCATCCTTAGACAGATGGTCAAGAAAAAAGGACCATTTAGACGTTAAAAGATATGCTAAGGGTGTGTGCAATTGATTTCAAGGGAAGTTGGGATGACCACTGACTTTTGATTGAGTTTGCATACAACAACAACTATCATTCCAGTATTCGGATGGATCCATTCAAAGATCTCTATGGTTAGAGATGTAGATCTCTAATTGGTTGGTTTGAAGTTAGTGAGGCCTCAGTTATAGGTCCTGACTTGGTATTCGACGTCTTAGAAAAAGTTTAGTTGATTAGAGAAAGACTCCGGGCTACTCAGAGCTGACAAAGGTCTTATGTAGATGTTCGTAGAAAAGATCTAGAGTTCAAGATTGGTGACTATGTCTATCTAAATATCTCTCCCATGAGGGGAGTAAAGAGGTTCGGTAAGAAGGGATAGCTCAGTCCCCGATATGTTGGTCCCTTTAAGATTCTCAGTCGCTTTGGCAAGGTGGCTTATGAGCTTGAATTGCCTTTAGATTTAGCCTCAGTTTATCCAGTATTTCATGTCTCTTTGCTCAAGAAGTGCATAGGTGACCCATCAGTTGTAGTCCCTATTCAGATCATTGATGTTCAAAATACTCTTTCTTGTGAAGAGATTCCTGTCGAAATCTTAGACTATCAGACTCGTAGATTGAGGAACAAAAAGGTCTCTCTAGTTAAGGTTCTTTGGTGAAATCAGTCCATCGAGGGAGCTACTTAGGAAGTAGAGGCAGGCATGCATACCAAGTATCCTCACCTCCTCTCTGCCAACTCAAATCAAGCTCAAGGTAACAGTTCTCCTTAAGCTTACTCAGTTTCATGTTCAGTGTTCATCACAAACTTGGTATGCAGTTTCATGCTCATGTTCCCATTAGAAACTTGGTATCAAGTACCATTGCATATTCAGTCATGCACTCATGTATCAGTTCAGTTATGTAATTATACATTAGACATACATTCTCACAGTGAGAAACTTAGTTCCTTATAACACTTAGTCATGCATTCATAAATAAGTTACACATGCATCAGATATGCATTATTATACGTTCATCTTATTAGTCATGTCATTCATGAGATCATGTTCTAGTTATTCATGTTCATCATGTACATAGTTATCTTTTCTCCCCTCTCAGTCAGTCTCATTAGAGGACGAATGTTCTTAAGTAGGAGATATTGTAATACCCCATACCTTTTTCTAGCTAATTTCCTTTCAAGAATGTCTAGTATTGGCTTCTAAATTGAATGATGGTTATTCCATGAGGAATTTTTAAGATTTTCACTTTTTGTCATGTGGGAAATTCAATAAGCTTTCCATCAATATAATATTCTCCCAAATTCGATATCTGGGTCAGAAGTTACGACTTTAAAGTTCTCATCGTAAAACAACACCATATTAGTCAATGACGCGCCACACCACAAGAGAAAATGAAATTTGGCAAATTCCAGTAAGGGTCCACGATTATGGCACATCGCCCAGGGCCCAAATTCAAAATTGTCCTTTTCCAATGTCTTAGCGCGATTTCCTCCGTATCGCGCCAGAGTTCCAGGTCGCAAAAGAAGGGGAAATGTGATGGCTCCATGTCGCGCCATCCCTTAGTTTTCAAATTGTAAAATTCTAGTGACACGGCGCTATAGCTCCGCATCGCGCCAGGGGTTTAGTTTGGGAAATTTTACTGAAATTATAAGATGCGTCCAGGTTTAAAAGGGTCAACTTCCCACCCCTATTAAGCCCTTTAACACGTGTTGTAGCCATTTTTCACCCAAAATATACTAGTTTCTCTCAAGTTTCTCTCAAGAACAAGCTAGGTTTTTCATAGAAGTTCCAATTTCAAGAAGGTTTCACCATCAGTCTTCACAAAATCATGAACTAAGGTATGCATAGTGTTCATTCATGGACTCCTTTCATCCATGAAGTCTAAGAATCCCTTTTCCAACTTCAATTTATGGATTTTCTTTATGATTTTATGATTAGGCTGTTCTTGTTCATGTTGATAAATGAGAAATTAAATTCTACTCGATGTTGGGTGATAATTTCTATGTGAGTTTAATTATTATAGATATAGATTCATGCAAACCTATGACTAAACGCTTGAATGATGAAAATAGAATGTGGCCATGATTTTTGCAATGATGTTTACATGTACCATGCCTACAATATTCTCACATACATACATATTAGTTAGTTATCCAGTATTGTTCATGCATATGAACCCCATGCATTCAGCCAACCTCACATGGATACCAGTACATTCAAAGTACTGACGCATTTGCACTATGGTGTCTTATACCATAGGTTCAGAGAAATGAGCTCCAGATCAGCAGTAGATTCCAGTTTTAGCAGTCAGAGTTAGAAGTGAGTCCTCATCATTCGAGGACATGATTATTCCCTATTATCTCATTAATTAGTTTATTAGTTGGAGTTAGTTGGGGATATGTCCCATCAACTCCTTACTCAGTAGTTCATTCAGTTAGAGGCTTTCTAGACTATCCTGTTTCAGACTTCAGTATGTTTAGTTTTGTTTTGGGTATTCTATTACCCCACACAGATGTTATATCATTCAGATCATATTCAGTATTGAACCCTATGGCCTTTCAGTTCATATTTCCGCATTATAAAGTATTTTATGCAGTATATAGGTACAGATATCAGTCATGGGTTAGCTTATGGTCCTTCGGGGTCATGAGCACCGTATAGCATTCTAGGTACCAGATTTGGGGCATTACAGTACCCTCACCTCTTCTCCAAAAACTCAGATTCAGTCGAAGGTAACAGTCTTCCATAATTCAGTTAATTTCAAGTCTCAGTTTCAGCCATATGGTTATCTTTACTTCAATTCATGCAATCACAGATTAATTCAGTAGTTCATCATATTTTAGATTCAGTCATACAGTCTTGGTTTTAGTTGTGTTTGCCAGTATATAGTCTCAGTTCTCCAGTATCTGCAGTTTAACTAGTCTCATTCGAGGATGAATTTTCTTAAGGGGGAGATATTATAATACCCTTTATTATTTCTATTTCAATTTAGCTAAAAAAAACGCACATTATAGACTTAGGACTAAAATTTAGCTAAGTATTAAAGACTTAGTCTCACTTTTGGTCTCTAAACTTTGACAACTTTATTCTCGACCTTTTTGACCTTGGAATGTCAATTTCTAAGTTATTTCATGATCAGGGTAGTCCATAGTAACTCTGGGGTGAGTTTTGAGATTTTTGGAGAAGGATTGGGGCATGTTTGGTTGGCCAAAATAGAACCTCGACGCGATGTCGTCGTACCGCGTCGGTGGCTGCATCGATGTAGACGATGCGACACATTGCTAATCGCGTTGCAGTGAGCGATATGATGCGTCATTGATCGCATCGGTGCCTAGTTTTTATGTGTTAAATGACAGGTTATGGGGGGCATTTGAGTCATTTACCCTCACCCAAATCGCCCAAAACACATAATTTTAGCCCCAAATAGCAAAGATGCTTCATTATTCATCTTTTTTTTTCTCCAAGAATAAAACCCTAGCTCCAAGAATCAAGAACAATCCCATAACTCCACCAAGAGAACTTATACTCCAAGGTTCCACATTCAAAAACTTCAAGGAGAAGCTTCAAGAACAATATTAGAGAGTTAAAGGTTCAAACTTTTACATTCAATTCATCAAGCAAGGTATGTGGGGTTATGAACAAGGATCCTCTTTCATCCTTGTACCCAAAACTAGTTTTTAAAGTTGAAATTACATGTATTTATATGATTTGCAGTTTAGGGTTCATACCCAATTATCATTATTTGAAGATATTGATGTTACAAGTGATTAAATGTTGAATTACATCTCTACTTTTGTAAGTTTATGCATGTGAAGTGATTTTATATGCATTAATAGTTGAATTTCAAGATTTTGATTATCGATCAAAACTTTATGATAATTTGACATAAGTTTGATCATGGGTTTTAAGACCAAAGTATGAGTATTGTTATTTCAAGAAGATGATGCTTTTAAGCATCCCATGATTAATTTATATTTAGTTTTTTCAGAAAAGATTTGATGTTTTAATCCTCAGCTTAGATATTAAATCAATATTTCAGTTTTTATTACAGTTTACAGAAAATAGATTAGTTTTGATTACAGTTTAAAACAAACAAATGCATAATTTCTTTTCATTACAAACCTTTATAGTAGCTTTTAAAGTGGATTTCCTATAGAATGAGCATACAGATTAAAGGGAGTCATATTTAGCATAGAGCAAAAAGTTTGGGTTTAGCATCTTACTTCCCCAGAACTACGAGCCAACGTTGGTACATATATAGATTATTCCCATTCATATGGATGTCAGATATAGATTTTGATCACTTATATTAGGTTATACTCCTTGGCAAGAGTATGAAACCTCTCCCCAACGTGATGTTTTCCCATAAGGGAACTAAACATCGGACACTATGATAGCTCACATAGTGTATTTTAGTTAGAAGAACCTCCCTAATATCCAAGCTTTACAGAATAATTTTTAAAAGAATTTCCTACAGAATAGAGTAATTGTAATAGAAAAGAACAATAGAAAGGATTTTAGAAACTAAGTGTAAACGCTCACAATTTTAATCAGATATTGTTTTTCATAAGTCATTAGCAATGAGATTTCAGTTTTTAGTTTACAGATACAAATGTAAGTCCCTTTACAATTAGTTTAAATAATCTGAAAATGGATTTGCTTCAGTCCTACTTATTTCACTAGTAGAAAGAGTAAAAGTATAACTTCTAGATCTAAATGTTATGACTCACTAGATTTATGCAGTATGTTTTATCATTCATGATTTATGATTTCCAGCTTTCAGATATTAAAGCTTATCAGTCATCTACATTTAGCATGCATATTTTATAAATTTTGATAACATTGAGATATTATTTCTACTTATGCATTCACTCCTAAATGCTCAGTACATTCCAAAAATATTGATCCACATATATGTCTATGTACTACATTGTCTCATAATGTAGGTTCAGGTACTCAGTTCTAGTAGCACGATTGACCGTGGGCATCTTTATTTACATCCCGACAGTGGTGAGTCCTTATAGTTTGAGGACCTAATTATTCATATTTTCAGCTTTCCAGATTAGTTTATTCAGTTATGTCAGACAGTTTGAGTCAGCTGGGGGTCTATCCTAGTGACTCTCTAGTAGTAGTATTAAAGGTTTGTCTGACTATTAGATACATTTTAGATTTTCAGTGTTGGTTCTTTGGATTTTATTAGTTAAGTATTTTCAGACATTATATGCTAATAAACTCAGTTAAGTTCAGATAGTATTTCAGTATTTCTCATACTGCATGCTTATATTACCTTTATTTGGGTCATCAGAACGAGTAGCAGGATTTCAGGGTTAGCTTGGGACTAATTGTAGTTCAGAGCACCGTGTGGCACCCCGGGACTTATTTTTGGGGTGTTACACCTACTTTCTTTTCTCTAATTCACACCCTCCTTCATACCTAACTTTTAACTACACACCTCTATGATAGCTATCCTCAACTTAGGTAATTTGCTTGAGTTGAGGTGCAAAATTTCCAACGAGGTACTAAGGCCAAAATAAGTTCATTATAAATAAACTGGGAAGGTGAAAGGTGAAAACTAGAAAATAGGTTTGTGCAGGCTAAAAACAGGGATCAAGGGATACTTTTTCACATTTGGATGGTCATTTAGGTTAAAAGTGGACTAAATAAAGGATGGCCTATGATACTTTCCTAAACTATCCTACATCTTAGGAAAGACTAGCTGGGCAAGTTCTGGATTAAATGCACAAAGGGAACTAGGTAAGCAATCTTTCACATACATATTGTAGGGTTATGTTACCAACTACTACCTATTCGATTCATGTAAATGCTAGCTATGATTATTATGTCACTAATACTAATGCCATAATAAGATTCATAATGGTCACACATATAAACACATCACACAGTTAAAAACAACATTTTTTGGAGGTTTATCAGTTTTTTGAAAACACTTTAAAGCAAACAATATATATCAACTAACCTTAGGTCACTTCTTTTTCTCCCAGTTAACCACAAACAAAACATAACACATGTGTGACACAAATATAAAGCAACCTAAAAATACTGACTTTACTAAGAACATACTCCGAGAAAAAGAGACACGATAATAAAAACCCCAAGAGGACATCTAGACCCACAAGTAGCCCCACCCTATCAAATAGACATGCATTGTACCAATTGCATTAGGTCGCTATAAAGCAAGGGAGTCAGGAACATACCTGTAGCACCTTAGGTGTGCAAATTTGACATTAATCACACTAACACAAAGTATCACAAATACTAAAACAACAAGATATCTTGGGTTTCCTCTGAAGCATCACTTGATTTATCATCGTGGCACAACATTGGTACCTTAATTACTTAGACTTCATCAAGATAGTCAAATGTTTGGCCTCTAGGGTAATCAATACAGATTATGACCGTGGTCTCCCTAAAATTATGGGAATCTTAAAATCAACTTCACAATCTAAGAAAAAAGTCGACTCAAAAGATGAAGTTATCTACCTTTACCAAACACCAAATGATATGCCCATAGGATTTTTCACCGTACGATCTGCCATTAATAACTACATCATCATTGGTTCGGGAGGTGTCAAGTCCAACTGTTTGAACATTGCCAATGGCATCAATTTAATGGTAGCACCAAAGTGACATAAAGCTCTAGAAAATCTGGATGTCCTAATAGTTCAAAGGCTTGTGAAAGCTCCGTGATCACCTTTTTTTGTGCCAAAGAGAGATGTAATTGCACAATAATGATGCAAACCACCAAAATCCTCATAAATTATAGTTATCTTCTTTGTTACCAAATCCTTCATATATTCACGTAACCAGGCATCTGCTTAAGAGATTCAAGAAGAGGGATATTCAAACTCAACTCTTTCAGCATTGTAATAAACTTTAGTCCTTTACTTCTTCTATCTTCTGCTTCAACTTTTGAGGAAAAGGCGGCAAGGGTCATGGAATGGTCTTCACTATAGTCTCGACTTCCTTCTTCTTTTTGTTATCCTTCTCAACGTGCTTATCAACACTCATCAATTTTTGTGATAACTCACCACTAGTCACTAACTTCTCAGATCCCTCTTTGGGTGCCTCATCAATATCAAAAACATCATCCCTTGGCTTATCAATCATGGCATAGGAGGATTAATAGTATCCTTTCCACTCTGAATGGTGATGTCTAGATAGTGACCGTCGTTAATAGGGTTGTACATAGTATTACTCGAAAGAGTGCTGATTGACTCCGATTTAACGTGGCCGATATTTTCCTAAATTATTGCTCAAGATATTTGATCATAGTGGTATATGATTCTATCTTTTGGCTGAGTCCCAAAATATCTACCTTAATCTCCTTAAGGCACTGTCTTGACTTTTCTGACCCTTCACCAGGTTTGACAACATTGCTTCTATTTCGGAATCAATATTTTTGTTCCCTGGAAAAATATAAGCACCACTATTCTTATTATAGTCATTATTTCACCTCAGTTCACCACTTCTCTCTTTGCTTCGATCCTTATTCCAGTTCCCATAGTAGTTTTAGCCTTGGTTCCCTTTCCTTGAGTTCCAAGTTCATTGAGTAGATGTAACACCATTAAAATTTTCATTATTTTATTTTTGGCCCTCTCATGTTTGAAACATTAATTTTTTTCACTTAGATTATGTTTAGGGATGTTAATAGGGGGTCTCGATTGAGTTTTGGAATATTTAACAGGATATTAGGGTCATTTTGGAGTTCTAATATGGTAAGGATCTGTATTTTTAGCATGCCAAAGAGGCTACCCTCCGTGATATTAGCATGGTGCGGAGGTAGTGTGCCTCTATGATATCTCTATGTCATGGAGGATAATCTTAACGATAATCAACATGGCATGGAGGTTAGCTTCTGTGATAAGGTATTACCATGCTGATCCTCTAAAATCTTATAGTCTTTGTTTTATTTACTTGGGATAAGGGGATTTTGGGTCCTTTCACCCATGTATGACCCATTAACATAAAGTAAGTTTATTTTCTTTAGTTTTTCAAAGATCAACTTTTCTCTTTCACTCTCAAACTCAAAACCCAAGAAAAACTTAAGGGTTTTCATTATGCATCCACCTTTTGGGTTTCAAGCTCTAAATTATTTTCAAATTCCTGTGTGTCTAAGGCATGTATCTCTTCTCTAAATTGATTTTACATAAAATCACATATTTTATTATTATCCATATGGTTTAATTATTGGATTTTCAATGTGGGTTGAGGGTTTTAGAATGGTTATTGCATGAATTGTATTCCCATGGTTTTGAATTGATTATTTATACTATATTTGTATAAATTTGAACTATTTAAATGGATGGGTGAGGGAATTAGAATGGGGAACATGGATTTCCACAAATGTGATGGTTTATTGGTTTGGAATTCACTTTAACCTTAACCCAATTTGTGAAATTTGATTTGAGACATAGATATATGCATAAATGAAACACCTTGGTTTTCGGACCTTAGAAAATTCCTAGAATTCTGGTCTCTAGACCCAATATGACTCATGGGTATGAGCCGTATGTTAGGGTATGAATGGTATAGTCCATTCAAATATTGACTAGTGTTGGTTGGTGGGATGTATTTTGGTCACTGGAATGGGCATGACTTGAATGGTATGAGTCGTATAGGTGGATACGAGTCATTTGCTTTGGGTTTTCCATAGCTTATTATTAGACTTGGTAAATTAAGTGGGATCTGAGTATGAGTCGCTCACCATGAGTCATAAGCTAGGGTACGAGGTGTACCCAAGACTCATATGGTGGTCAGTGTTCGAACCTCCCGTGGATTCTATTCTTTTGGGGATACGAGTGAAGGGTATGGATCATATACTGTCAATACAACTTAGGTAGGATGAGTCTTAAATTAGATAGTGTTGGGTCCAAGGTTTGAGGGTTTGGACACGAGTTGTAGGTACCACTCCTATCGAAGGGTACGACTTATGAGGGTCAATCGTACCTCTGTGATGGCATTTTAGTGCAACTTAAGTGGGGGTAATCTAGACATTTCCCCACTTACCCTAATAAGGTCCCATAACTTCTAACTTATGTGGAAGGTTATTTACCCTATTATTCTATTCATTAGCACTTAGAAACTCTTCCTAAACACTCTATAATCCTCTTAAGAGCTTTTGGACAAGGAAGCTAGGGTTTTAACTAGAGGACTAATTTGAAGTTTTTATTGGTGGTTTTTCTCCATCTACATTGTCAATTAAGTCATATTCTTTTCTCTCACTATTAGTTTCAATCAAGACATGGTTTTTATGAATGGTTTTCATGATTTTATTGTTGTATGATTTTGGGTTTTCAACTATGATTTAGGGGTGCTAAATCTGAATGATTGGTTATGATTTCCCATAATTTTAATTATGTATTTACATGCTTAATTAGAGGTTTTGGATAATTGGATTGCATGGGAATGGTTAAATGTCAATTGGGATTGGTTTTAGTTATATTATGCCCCCAATGTGTTTGACAAAATGCCTATAAGGATGTTTTCATTGCATTTACTATTTTTAATGGAACTCTTGCTTGTTTTAAACTTATTAAAGGAATTTTGCATAGTTTAAATGGTTTGGAAAGGTAAAAAGGCTAAATAGTTATGCTTTTGGGGTATATGAGAATCCCCCAAGTGGTTAAATATGGTTAATAGAAAGGTGCATGGAATCCCAAAAACCTATACATGGTTGGCTATGGACAAAACTTGTAAGTATAGTCGGTATGATGATACCACTACTAATAGACTTGGTTAATATATGGTTAATATATTGGTTGGTTGCTTGGTAATAATTTTAATTAGACAATAATGGCGGGGTGTGTAGCAAAGTCGTGAAAGGCGGAGGTACTGGGGGAACTAAAACTAGAGACTCATATTTTTTATTGTGAGGTTTTGTCCAAGTGATCATGTGCATGATGTCATATTTTATATTGGGGGATGTACTAGTCATCCAAGGTTTTTCTTCCCTGGCCGTGTGGCTTCACACACTGGTGCCCTTTCAGCAGGAGGAGCTAAACCCATATAGCCCGGGGGTGGCTTAGGACGGCAGATCTACACAACCTAGGTAAAGGTTTTAAAGGCATGCCAAACCTGATTCCCTTTCCCTTCATGGTTGTATATATATGTATGGTGTGTGTATATGGATAGTTTTTACTTGGTTTTATAAATGGCATTATTTTTTCCTTATTCTAAGTTCATGGTTGCATTCACCTGCTAACTCGTCTTTGGGCAGCTGTATATCCACGCTATGTAGGAATTAACCATTCTACTCTTTCTACATAGTGATTGAATCAGGGACAATTTTTGGGTTAAAGTGTTGAGCTTCCATCTTTCTGAAAGGCTCTATTTAATGTTATAGATATTTTATACATTTTGATATATTTTTGGATATTGGTTTTGGCTATGATTGGGGGCATGTCCCAACCGAATATTTTCTCTTTTGGTTAGAGGCTTTATGGTACTGCTATGGGTTGGTATGGACGGGATCAGTATTAGTGTCAGTCTTAGTATTTGAATTGGTATTGGGGATGACACCAAATGACGATATTGTTGGTTGTTCCATCGTATTTTATTTTATGATTAATCATATTATATTTTGGGAACTTATTTGGATATGGCTTGGTTTATGGCCCTTTGTTTGGTATTGGGTTGGATTGGTGGTTTTGTTGGTAATGTTTGGTATGACAGAATGACATGGTAGGGTTGATCTAGGAATAGACCTAACACAAAGTCAGTCCTTATCTAGTTACGTTATCTTGTTATATGTAAAAAATTTTGCCTGCTCAGCACAAGCAGCTGGAGGTTGGGTTGGGTAATGGGGGTGGTCTCCAATCCCGGTCAAACTTAGGATGCCTATTATGACAAGGCCCCGGTTCGTGTCATGTCAAGTTGGTATCAGAGCTTTAGGTTTATGGTCAATTTGGAGTCCACAAAGCTATGTATAGTAGAGTCTTTTTAGGTGTGTTTAGCACGGCACACTCATAAGAGAGAGGCTACAAGGCATTTAGGTATGTTTTACTTTTTTGGTACTCTATTTTCAAGCTTGGAGTCTAATTCCTAGAATCTTTCTTTAATCCTTTGTTGTTCACTTTTCAGATCATGCCTCAACGATCTGGAACATAAGAAAACTCTTTAGTCCCATTTAGGGACAATGTTGATGGGGGTACATCCTACTTTAGGAGTTCATCTTTGATATCAAGGTCCTATCCCTGATTGTTCTGGAGTTCCTTCGATTACAACTAGTCCTTATTAGGGTGAGGTGACTAATGCCGAATTTTACTAGTGTATTCATACACTTGATCAATTGGTTGCTGCTCAGGCTGAGTGGGATGCATCTTGTGGGTTGTCGGCTAAGGCCACAAGTTTTAGTTAGTTTATGAAATTGAATCCTTCTACTTTTACTGGTGTGAAGGTGGAAGAGGATCCTCAGGGTTTATTGAATGAGATGGAGAAGATATTTAGGGTAATCTAGGACACAAATATAGAAGGTGTAAACTTTATAGCTTATCAGCTCAAAGATATTACGTACCAATGGTATGAAGATTGAGATAGAGATAAAGGTGATGTGGATGAGTCAACCTTATGGGATACTTTTTTTGGTACTTTGCAGGATCATTTCTTTCCTCAAGAGCTGAGGGAAGCAAAGATAGAGGATTTTGTGAATCTCAAGTAAGGTAAGATGTCTATCAAGATATATGCCTTGAAATTTTATCAGTTGTCAAGGTATGCCCCTGATTTGGTGGCTGACATAAGAGCAACCATGAGAAAGTTTTCTTCTAGATTGAATCAAGATTTGATCTTAGAGAGAAATACTACTTTGTTGATTAAAGATATGGACATTTCTAGGTTGACTGTTCATATGAAGAAGGTGGAGACTGAGAAAAGAAAACTAGCAAATTTTGAAGATCGGTAGGGTAAGAGGAGCAGATTTTCTGATTAGGGAGGTGCTTAGTATCAGGGTGTTTAGGATGGTGGTAAATGGCAGAAAAAGAAGTAGCAGAGTTTTGGTTCTTTTTATACTGCTAGCTCTCCTTACTTGAGGTAGTCAGATGACAGGCGTCATCAGGGTGGTGATAATTTTCAGGCACAGGGTGCCCAATCTCGGGTAAGTGGGGGTCAGTTGGTTTATTCATGCCCTCTTTGTCAGTTTTGTGGTCATCCTTGTTGGGTTTATTGTGATAAAGGGAGGGACAAATGCTTCAAGTGTGGCCAGGCAGGCCATTGGCTCAGGGATTGTCCAGTTAATAAGGTTGTTATGAGAGCAAATAAGGTACTAGTGGCTTTATCTTTTGCTCCAGCAATCGGTGGTGTTGTATCTACTTCAGTCACTGCTCCTAGTTCTAGTGTTGGATAGAATAGGTTGTACGCATTGGCATCTCAAAAGGAATTTAAGGCATCACTTGATGATGTTACTAGTACATTACAATTTTTTTCTCGTGGCGTGTATTGTTTGTTTGATCTGGGCTCCACTCTTTCCTATGTGACCCCAGATGTCGTTGTATGTATTGGTTTTGATCATGAGGTTATTTCAGATCCTTTTTCTATTTATACCATGGTAGGTGACTTGATTATTGCTAAGAGAGTCTATAGGGTGTGTGTGGTATCTGTTGGTGGTAGGAAGACTTTGGTGGAATTGTTTAAACTTGATATGGTGGACTTTGATGTTATTCTTGGGATGAATTGGTTATACTCCTGTATGCATCCCTGGATTGTCGGACATGTAAAGTTATCTTTAGGTTCCCTACTGAACCGGTTATAGAGTGGGATGGCGGTTCCCTAGCTCCTAGGGGGAGGTTTATTTCTTATCTTAGAGCTCACAGGTTCATCTCTAATAGGTTGTCTTTATCACTTGGTCCGAGTTAAAGATTCTAACTCGAAAGGTCCTTCTTTACAGTCAGTCCTAGTGGTAATTGAGTTTCCTGAGGTCTTTCTAGATAATATTCCTTGTGTTTCTCTAGATAGGGAAATAGAGTTTTAATGCCCCAAGAGTACACCCTGGATGCCACATGATGCTTGAAACCACAAGTAATCCCAAGCTAACCCATGAACTGGCATACTATTAAGCAACTGAATTATAATAAAATAAATAGTAAGTTCTGCTGTGCGGAAAACATAATCATGGGATAATCTGAATAAATACATTACTAATAAAGGTTACAATCTGACAAAACTGAAGCAAAAAATTAAAATTTACATGACTAACTCTGACTGACATCTATGAAGCCTCTACTACACTGACTATAGATAGCTGGGACATACCTCCAACTACCGCTAATCAATACATATGAAAATAAATGAACTGTACATGAACTAAAATTGTTTGGAGTTCCTGAAACAATAGAACTCATCACCTACTAGCTAGAAACTGCAACTGTTTGATCATGATGTGCGGGCTAAAAATGGTACCTACATTATGAAACAATGTAGCCACACAGACGTAAATGTGGATCAGTACTTCTGGAATGTACTGAGTGTGCAGGGGTGATTGCAATAAGTAAAATTAATTTCATACATAATCTTAAAACGTCCATACTAAGTTTAAGTAAACTCACCAGTAGGCTGGAATAAACTAAAAGCTGAAAACATCTTAAAGCATGAGTGTCAAACATACTCTAATAAGATGGTGAATCTCTACACTTAGTTTTTGTAAAACTTTACTTTAATGATATAAGTAGAACTGAAGCTGGGATACGATAAAATATGAATACTATATGAATACTGAGTATGAAACTACGTGATGAAAACTGACATAACATCAGGGATCTAAATATAGAATTATATTGAGCATGAATTCCTAAACATACAGAACCAAACGTAACATATACTAAGATTATCTAATTAACTGAATGATTGATAGCTGAATACTGGTCATGTAAGACTGGACTGTACTTAGTCTGAATAACTGGACTAAAACAGTGGAGTACTATGCATATGAGATAAGGACTAACTAAACAACATAAGATGACCAAACATAAATACATGAAATTATGTTATCTGAAAATGCAAGACCAAGCATATAACATAATTCTAAAATAGTTTGTAAACTGAAATACTAATAATTAAATAACTGAATAACTGATAACCGTATGCTATGATTAAGCAAACATGAAAATAAATTGAGTTCTGAACTGAATACTGAACTGAGACTATAATTGAGATTGTGGGAGGTATTATCTAATCGACATGCCACAATCTAAGCTAATTAGGGTCTAACCTGTAACCCCAGTTAGAAGGGTGTCAGTACCGTGCCATGGGTACTAACGCTGCTGTGTGGATTTACTAAACTGGTGTCCCAAAGGACTAAGGAGTAACCCTATACTGGAAGGAAAGTCATGAGATATGTATCAACCCTAAACTGGCAGGAAGTCATCTCAAACCTACGCTGTCTATGTAGTTCGGTAATTCAGGGATTGCTACTAAGGGTCAAACCCTAAACTGGTAGGAAGCCCCCATCCCTGGGTTCGCTCAGTGCTAAATCCTACTCCTAACTGAATGATACTAGAATACCAACTGGTGTATGCACTGTTATCTGATAACTGATAAGCTCAGGTCATGGTATTCTAAAAATAACAGTGCATACAGATTCTGAGATAATTATTAACGTATAAATTGATACTGGGACTGAAATCGGACTGAGCTAACTTAATTGGACTCACAACTGACCATATTACTGACTAAATGATATTTTTCTATGGTATAACTGAAATCATTATATAAATATTAAAAACTAGGTAAACAACTAAATTTTGGGTATTCATAACCCCCAGGACTCGATAGCAATAATAATAATAACACATGAGAGCATTTGAGACCATAATAAGTAAGTATTATTTAGAGAAACCCATCACTTGGACATTTCATCATACACTTGGGGATTAATAGTTTAACATGGGACAATCCATCAAACACATACGGATCATGAACTTAACATGAGGACATCTCAAACATGGGAGCATAACATGATTACATGACTAAAATCATGAATTGGGGAATTTACATGAAATTCATTTGAAATAGGACATTGGGCCTTTCATCAAAATATGTAAAGATCATAGCTTGAACGTAATAATATCTTAAACATGAGAGAACAATAGAGTTACATGGAAAAATTCATAACTAGGGGATTCATCTTGAAATTGATTGAACATGATATGGGAATTTCATCAAACATGTGGATGACATTAATTCAAAATATGAGAATATTGCTAAACATCATGAATTTAGGATCTATCATGGAATTTACTTATATAAAGCATGGGAAGCTCAAATTCATAGCATGAGGAATTCAAAATCTTGCATGGAATTAATTGAATTAAAAACACAATGAAAACATGAAATTTAATCTTTCTTGAATATCTAATATAACATAATTATCGAAAACTCCTTTCTTTAATTGAAATAAAAGGGTTTCGGGTTCCATGGGTGAAAGAGGACCCATGGATGAACTCCCACATATCTTAAAACTTTAATCTTGAAGGAGAAACATAACCTTGAAAGCTTTCTTAAAATGAAAAACTTGAGTTCTTACTTTTCTTGAAGAAAATTTGATGAAGTTCTTGGTGTTCTTGAGGAGGCTAGGGTTTTCTTTAAGAGAAAAAGATGAAAAATAATGTATCTAATGCTTATGAGGGATGAAATTAAGTGTTATGGGAGGATTTGGGTAAGGAAAAGTGATCAAAGTGCCCCTAAACCCTTTAGGAACTGAAATAGTGTGTGAAATAGTTCAGTAATGTGGTTGCCATTGTATCACATCACTAATTATGTTGATGACTGACACGTCACATCTCAATCGCATCGGCTTACTGTCTCTCAGAAAAAATGTCATAACTTCTTGCTCGGGTATTGAATTAAGGCAAAATTGGTATCATTGAAAGCTAATTAAATCATCTAAAATTTTGTGGGTCTTGAGCTGAAAAACTTTACATATATAAAAAGTTATACACATTTAAAGTAGACCCTTGTAGAATTGAACTCTAAACTTTGGTCGAATCTAAGGTTCTTAGTTCAACTTGTCTCTAAGTGATTCTTATGAATATTTTTTTACCTTGAAAGCACATCAAACACGAGGATAGAGATCATGAAACTCATATTCACATGAAAAGTATTTGTATTATAACTTATAGGAATGATGGTTCAAAGATTATCCCAAAATTATGGGGTGTTACAAGAGTTTGGTATTGATTTGGTTTCGGACACTCATCCAATATCAATTCCTCCTTATAGAATTGCTCTGGCTGAGTTGAGGGAACTCAAGGATCAACTTAAGGATCTTCTATATAAGGGGTTTATTTGTCCTAGTGTATCTCTGTGAGGTGCACCAATGTTGTTCAGACACAAGAAGGATGGTTCCCTTCGGATATGTATTAACTATCGACAGTTGAATAAGATAACGATCAAGAACAAGTTTCCTCTCCAAAGCATAGATGACTTGTTTGATTATTTACAAGGTGCCAAGTTTTTTTCTAATATAGATCTTCGATCTAGGTATCATCAGCTTAGGATTAGGGAGAAGGATATCCCTAAGATGGATTTTCATACTCGGTATGGGTACTTTGAGTTCTTGGTGATGTCATTTGGTTTACTAATTCCCCAGCAGTATCTATGGATCTAATGAATGGAATTTTCTGGTTTATTCATAAAGTGAGGTAGATCATGATAATCACCTTCGTTAGGTATTACAGACTTGAAGAAACAACATTGTATGCCAAATTCTCCAAGTGTTAGTTTTAGTTGAACGATGTGATTTTTCTTGGTTATGTTATTTATAGTGAGGGGATCATGGTGGATCCACAAAAGGTGGTTATGGTAAAAAAGTAACCTATACCCATGACTCCAACCGATATTCGAAGCTTCCTAGGTTTGGCTAGGTATTATTGGCAGTTTGTGGAGAGCTTTTCGACAATAGCTTCTTCTTTGACTAAGTTGACTCAGAAGAAGGTCAAGTTTTCTTGGTTGAATGCTTGTGAGGGGAGTTTTGAGAAGTTGAAAGATAAGCTAACTTTGACTTTATTTTGACATTGCCTGAGGGCAGTGAGGGGTTTGTGGTTTATTGTGATGCATCTCGGGTAGGTCTTGGTTGTATCTTGATGCATTATGAGAAGGTGATTGCCTATGTTTCTAGGTAGTTAAATATGCATGAGAGGAATTATATTATTCATGATTTAGAGTTGTTGGCAGTGGTTTTTGCTATAAAAATATGGCGGCATTATTTGTATGGTGTACATGTAGACATACTTTCTGATCATAAGATTCTACAGTATGTGTTTACTCAGAAGGAGCTCAATCTCAGGTAGCGGGGATGGTTGGAGTTTCTCAAGGACTATTCCATAAGTCTTCACTATCACCCAGGTAAGGCTAACTTGGTTGTTGATGCTCTTAGAAGGTTATCCATAGGGAGTTTGACTCATGTGGAGGAAGGAAAGTAGGAATTAGTAAAGGACATTTACAATTCGGCTAATCTTAGAGTTTGCCTCTTGGACTCCAAGGATGGTGGAGTGATCGTACAGGAAGTGGTTCGGTCATCTCTTGGTGTAGAGGTTAAGAAGAAACAAGTGTTGGATTCTATCTTGATGAAAAATAAGGGTGATGTTAGTGGGAAAATGGTGGTGGAGTTTAAGATCAGTTGTGATGGTACTTTATGATACCAAAGAAGGTTGTGCATTCTTGTTGTTAATGGTTTACGACAAAGGATCTTGGATGGGATGCATGAATTGGGCTACGTTGTACATCCCGGCTTGATAAATATAAATCATGATCTCAAGGAGATGTATTGGTGCAATGGTGTGAAAAGTGACATGGCTAATTTTGTGGCCAAGTGCTTGGTGTGTTAACAAGTTAAAGTTGAACACGTAAGGCCTGATGGGTTAATCAAGAGATTGTTTTACCCAAATGGAAATGGGAGATAATTAATATGGATTTCGTTACCAGTCTTCCTTCGTCTTGGAATTAATATGATTTGATTTGGGTTATCATGAATAGGATGACAAAGTTTAATCACTTCTTTCCAGTGAGGACTACCTTTTTTAGTGGAGGATATGTGAAGTTATATCTTCAAGAGATTGTGAAACCACATAGGGTACCTATTTTGATTATCTTTGATTGTGGTACATAGTTTTCATCTTATTTTTTGCAGTCTTTTTGAAAGGGATAGGGTAGTAAGGTGAGTTTGAGTATTGATTTTCATCCTCAGGCGGATGGGTAAGCAGAAAAACTATTACAAACATTGAAGGATATGCTTCGAGCATGTGTGGTTGATTATGGTGGCAATTGGGTTGAGCATCTACCTTTGGTAGAGTTTTCTTACAACAATAGCTATCATTCTAATATTGGCATGGATTTTTTTTAAGGCATTGTATGGTAGGAGGTATAGATCTTTTATTGGTTGATTTGAGCTCAATGAGGTGGATATGTTCGGTCCGGATTTGGTCTATCAGGGTATAAAAAAGGTGAAGGTGATTTGGGATATGCTTAAGGCTGCCTAAAGTTTCCAAAAGTCCTATATGGATGTTAGGCATAGAGACTTAGAGTTTAAGGTTGGGGACAAGGTGTTCCTTAAGGTATCTCTCATGAAGGGAGTAGTGCATTTTGATAAGAAAGAGAAGCTCAGTCCCCGGTATACTGGTTCACATATGGGTTTGCGGAGGGTTGGAAATGTTGCTTATGAATTATAGTTACATTCTAGCTTGAGCTCGATTCATTCGATATTTCATGTCTCCATATTGAGGAAGTGTCTTGGTGATCCTTCTTCGATTGTTTTTTGGAGGGGTTGGGTATCTCAGACTCTCTATCTTATGAAGAGGTCCCTGTTAAGATCTTGGATAGGCAGGTTCATCGATTGTGAACAAAGGATATGGCTTCGATTAAGGTTATATAGTGGAACCGTAAGGTAGAAAATCTACATGGGAAGTGGAGGAGGACATAAAGTCCAAGTATCCACATCTATTTTCTTCGCCTGGGATTCATGCGGAAGGTACATGTCTTCAACACATCTTTGTTCTCTGAGTTTGTTAATGGAAACATTATTATATTTGTCTCTTTATTTTCAAAATTTATTATATCTTGGAAATATATTTGATAATGCAAATGAGTCATATGTATTTTTACCCCTATCTTGTCCATCATTCGGGGATGAATGTTCCTAGTAGGGAGACTGAAACACCCTGGCTTCTGGACCTTAGAAAATTCCTGGAATTCTAGTCTCTGGACCTAATACAACTCATGGGTACAAGCCTATGTTGGGGTATGAATGGTATGGTCCAGTCGTATGCTGACTAGTGTTGGTTAGTGGGATGAATTTTGGTCAATAGAATGGGTATGACTTGAATGGTATGAGTTATATGGGTGGATACAGTTCATTTCATTTGGGTTTTCCTTAACTTAATCTTAGACTTGGTAACTTAAGTGGGATCTGAGTACGAGTGGCTCACCATGAGCCATAAGCTAGGGTATGAGTCATACCCAAGACTCATATGGTGGTTAGTTTTCGAACCTCCTATGGATTCTATTCTGCCTGGGATACGGGTGAATATGCCATCAATATGACTTGGGTCGGATGACTCATACTCTTGATATTTTTGGGTACAAAGGTTGAGTCTTTGGACATAAGTGGTGGGTATCACTCGTATTGAAGGGTATAACTCGTGAGGGTCAGTCATACCACTGTGATGGGAATTTTATGCACCTTAAGTGGGGGTAATTTGGACATCTCCCCACGTACCCTAATAAGGTCCCACGACTTCTAACTCACTTGGGAAGTAATTTACCCTATTATTCTATTCATTAACACTTAGAAACTCTTCCTAAACACTCAATAATTCTCTCAAGAGCTTTTGTGCAAGAAAGCTAGGGTTTCAACTAGAGGTCTAATTTAGGGATTTTGTTGCTGGTTTCTCTCCATCTACTTTGTCAATTAAGAAATGTTCTCTTCCCTCACTATTATTTTCAACTAGGGCATGGTTTTTATGAATGTTTTTCATGATTTCATTGTTGTATGATTTTGGGTTTTCAACTATGATTTGGGGGTTTTGACTATAAATGATTGGTTATGGTTTCCCAAGGTTTTAATTATCTATTTACATGCTTAATTGGTGGTTTTGGATAACTGGATTGCATGGGAATGGTTAAATGGAAATTGGGATTAGTTTTGTTACATTATGCCCCCAATGTGTTATATTATACAAAGTGGGGCCAATCCTACAAGGAGGGCTGACCCATATAGCCCATAGGTGTTTTATGATGGTCAAGCTACACAGTTCAGGCTAATGTTTTACTCATATGCTAAACCTTATCCCCTATCCTGGCATTGTATATATATATATGTGTATATGAATATATGCATATGGTTTTGAATGATTTTGGATTGATATAATCAAGGCATTATCTTACTCCTTATCCCCGAGTTACATGCTAGTGCTTACCTTGCTAACCATCTCTGTATGTTGTATCCCATGTAATGCAAGGAACAGAGACACTTTTGCTTTTCCTATATAGTGATAGGTGATTTCTAGATTGCCCAAGAGTCAGCTTGAAGTAGTGAGCTTTCATTCTTTAGAAGGCCCTCATTTCATGATCATTGTTTCACTTATATCTTATATTATTTCTATTGGTTCTTTTGGGCTATTTTTGGGTGCATATCCCTACTTAGAGTGGTATTCAACGTGTTAGACGCTTTGTGGATTAGGATTGTGTTGGATTCTTAGTTTCCTTTAGGCAATTCACTTATCTTATTATTGGCTACTAGTTTGCTTCCGTTGTTGTCAGCTATATTATGTTCTATTTAACTAGGAAAAGGGGATGGTCTCTGATCCATAGCGGACTTGAGATACTCATCATGTCTAGGCCCTGGTTTAGGTCATGACAAGCTTGGTACTCAGAGCAGGTTGGAGGTCAACAAAATAGTAATAGAGATGGTAGGCAGTAGAGTAAGAGGAAGGCTTTGGGAAATTTTGGTTCTTATTCTATGGCTAGTGCTCCGTATCTTATGTTGTCTGGTGATCGATGCTTTCAGACTAACAGTGGGTTTAGGGTACCAGGTGCCCAATCTCAGATTGGTAGAGCTCAGTTAGCTCCATTCTATCCTCCTTGTAAATTTTGTGCATAGATACATCATGGTGTTTGTGACGAGGGAAGGAATAAATTCTTTAATTATGGTCAGTCGGGGCATCTGCAGTGAAATATCCGGCCAACATTTTTTCTAGAGCTAACAAGGTTTCAATTTTAACTTTTTCAGATCCAGCACCAAAGGGTGCTACTTCTGGTAATGGCATTGGCCAGAATTATTTGTATGTTGTAGCTACCCTTCAGGAATCTAAGGCATCTCCTGATGTTGTCACTAGTACGTTATAGATTTTCTCTCGTGATGTGTATTGTTTACTTGATCTAGGGTATACCTTTTTTTATGTGACCCCTTATGTGGCTGTTCATTTTGATTTCGGTCCTGAGTGCATTTTTGATCCCTTTTCTGTGTCTACTCTGATGGGTGATCCTGTGCTTGCTGAGAAGACCTATACGGGTTGTGTGTTATCTATATTTGATAGGGTGACTTTGGTGCATTTAATAAAGATGGATATATTAGACTTTGATGCTATCTTAGGGATGGATCAGCTCCATTTGTGTTGTGCTTCTCTTGATTGTCAGACCCGAAAGGTCAGTTTTCAATTCTTGAATAAACTGGTGATTGAGTGGGAATAAAGTTCCCTAGTGCCTAAGGAAAGGTTTATTTCTTATCTTAAAGAGCAAAAATTTATTTCCAAGGGGTGTTTATACCATTTAGTTCGGGTTAAGGATTCTAATTCTAAGGGTCCTTCTCTTCAATATGTCCCGGTAGTCAATGAGTTTCTTAAAGTGTTCCCTATAGTACTTGTTTCAGAAAAGCTTAGTTACAGTATACACATATATGCGCATGATTGCATACTAGGTATTTACAGCAGTTTCAGTTGTCCATGTACTCTCATGTTCAGTTACTCTATGCATTCTGTCAGTTGTTGTTCATGCATATGAACCCTCGCATTCAGCCTTACCCCATCTAGCATACCATTACATTCCATGTACTGACGCTTACTCTTTCTTGTGCTATGATGTTTTATATCATAGGTTCGGACGCTTAGGTTCGTGACCGCGCATAAACAGACCCAGATTCAGACAGTAGTAGAATTAGCAGTGAGTCCTAATCATTCGAGGATATTATTTTATTTCAAATTTTTAGTAGTTTTAGTATTTCAGTATTTGGGGTTAGTTGAGGGCTTGTCCCATCAACTCCACTTTCATACAGTTCAGTTAGAGGCTTTTCAGACTAGTTTTCATATAGTGTTCAGTTTTACAGATTGTTATTTCAGTTGATACACTTTATTAATATTTATAGATTTTGAACCTTACGATATTTCAGCCTATTATTCCGCATTTATTTCAGTATGTTATTCAGTGCTCATTGTAGATATCAGTCGTGGGTTAGATTGTGGTCCTTCAGGGTTGTAAGCACCATGTAGCATCCAGAGTATAGACTCGAGGAGTTACAAACTTGGTATCAGATCCTAAGGTTCAACAGTATCCTTGAAAGTTTAAAAGCCACATCACATAGAGTCTTGTACATGGGTGTGTAGAGCACCACATTTATGGACATGAGGCTATGAGATATTTTAGGAATAGTTTCCCTTCTTTCAGTATTCATATCATGCGAGTGAGCGTGAGCTCATGTTAAACTCACAGTCTAATTCGTTTCTCCTTTTCGTTTATAGAACATTCCTTCCAAAAGGTCTAATGAAAGAAAACCCAAAAATCAGTCATCACCCCAGCCCGTTCAGACAAATCCCCTGGACGAACATGTTTCCCATGTAAAATTCTGAGTTGCATTCACTACTCTAGCCAATTCCATTGCAGCTCAGAATGAACGGCTAGCTGCTGTTCCAGCCAACCTAATGGCCAATATTGTTGCAGCTAGGATTTGGAACTTCACCCGAATAAATCCTGTCCTATTCTTAGGATATAAGACAGAAGAGGATCCACAGGAGTTCCTCGATCAGATTTATAAAGTTACAGATATCATGGGAGTGACTTCAAGTAAGAGTGCTAAGTTAGCTTTCTATCAGCTATAAGACGTAGATCTTATGTGGTTTAAGCAATGGAAGGTAGACAGGGGTACAAATGCAGAGTCCATAGAGTGGGAAGAGTTTGCTACTGTCTTCCTAGATAGATTCTTTTCCTTAGAGCTTAGAGAGGCTAAAGTGTTAGAGCTTATCAACCTCAGGCAAGGTAGTATAAGCGTGAAAAAGTATTCCCACAAGTTTAATTAGTAATCTAGGTATGTAGTAGCAGACAGTAGGCCTAGAATAAGCAAGTTCGTATTTGAAGTGTCAGATAGTGTGGTCAAGGAATGCAAAACAACGATGTTGATTAAAGAGATGGACATATCCAGCCTCATAGTCCATGCTCAGCAGATAGATGAGGATAAGAATAGAAAGAGAGAGAGGCATAACAAGAGAGCTAGAATAGGTAGCCTCAATTTTAATCAGCGTAAGTCAGAGCACGGTAACCGTTCCCAATTTTGTCCAAAGTCTTTAGTTCCAGATCTGTCCTTAGCCAGTGCTCAAATCCCTAAGTTAAGAAATAGTATCAAAGATAGGGCACCAGGCTCTAAGTCTCAGGGTAGTGTCAACAGTGCTCAAATAAATCCTCTTTGTCAGACTTGTGGCAAGAACCATCAGGGTGTCTGCAGAGCTGGCAGTGATGTTTATTTCGGATATGGCAAGCCAGGCCACAGAGTCAGAGATTTTCCTCAGTCAGGTTTCGAGGTTTAGTATAACCGTCCTTCAGCTCAGTCTGGTCGCCCAAATTAGCAGGGTGCAACTTCTAGTGCCACTAGTGGGCAACGCCCAAACAAGCTTTATACACTTCAGTCCAGATAAGATCAGGAAAATTCTACTGATGTGGTCACTGGTACGTTATAGATCTTTCATTTATATGTTTATTCCTTGTTAGATCCAGGAGCTTTTCTGTCTTTTGTAACTCCCTGCATAGCAGTCGACTTCAAAGACAAACCAAAAGTCTTAACAGAACCATTTTCAGTCTCTAAGCAGTAGTTCCATCTATCATAGCCCGATGGGTATACAGGAAATGTCTGGTTATGATATCTCATAAAGTCACTTTAGCAAATTTAATAGAATTAGAGATGGAGATTTCGACGTTATTCTCAGCATGGATTGGCTCCATTCATGCTATGCCTTAGTTGGCTGTAGAAACAGAATTGTTCATTTTTAGTTTCCAAATGAACCAGTTCTTTAATTGAGGGGTAGTACTACAACACTTAAGGGTCAGTTGATTTCATACCTTAGAGCGAGAAAAATGATATCCAAGGTATGTGTCTATCATTTTGTGTGATTCAAAGACTCTAGTTCAGAAACTTCCAGTCCTGAGTTAGTTCTAGTAGTAAATGAATTATCAAATATGTTTTCTAAAGATCTTCATGGAGTTCCTCCCATTAGGGAAATTGACTTCGAAATAGACCTTCTTCCAGATACTCAGCCCATATCTATTTCTCTATACAGAATGGCCTCCAGCAGAACTCAAAGAGTTAAAAGAGTAGTTAAAGGAACTTTTAGACAAAGGGTTCATCTGACCCAACATTTTTCCGTAGGGTGCACCAGTATTATTCATACGTAAGAAAGACAGTTCTCTCAGAATATGTATAGACTACTGTCAGTTGAACAAAGTTATAGTTAAGAATTAGTTCCCACTTCCTAGAATCGATGACTTATTTGACCAACTTCAGGGTGTTAGTTACTTTTCTAAGATAGACCTCAAATCTGGCTATCATTAGCATAGAGTCAGAGAATGCGACATTCCAAAATAGCTTTACAAACCCGGTATAGTCACTTCGAGTTTCTAGTCATGTCTTTTTATCTTACCAATTCTCCAACAGCCTTCATGGACTTGATAAACCGAGTGTTCAAGCAGTACTTGGACATGTTCATTATAGTCTTCATCGATGACATTCTTGTCTATTCCCATAGTGAGAATGATCATGCAGACCATCTCAGAATTGTACTTCAGACTCTCAAAACTCATTAGTTGTTCACCAAATTCAGTAAGTGCAAATTTTGGCTAAGGTCAGTAGCGTTCCTTGGTCATATTATTTCCAGTGATGGCATTAGAGTTGATCCTCAAAAGACCGAAGCGGTGAGAAACTGGCCTAGACCTATTTCTCCATCAGATATTAGGAGTTTCTTTGGTTTAACTAGCTATTACCGTTGGTTTCTTGAAGGGTTTTCATCTATTGTATCCCCCATGTCCAGATTAGCTTAGAAGAAAGTCAAGTTTCAGTGGTTAGATTCCTACGAGAAGAGTTTTCAAGAGTTGAAGACTCGACTCAACTCAGCCCCAATTTTGACTCTACCAGATGGTTCAGATGGGTTTGTTGTGTACTGTGATGCATCCAGAGTAGGTTTGGGTTGTGTCCTCATGCAGAGAGGTAAGGTCATAGCCTATGCCTCTAGACAACTTAAACCCCATAAGAAGAATTACCCAACCCATGATCTTGAGTTAACAGCTGTAGTGTTCACCTTAAAGATTTGGAGGAATTATTTGTATGTGGTGCATGTTGATGTGTTCACAGATCATAAGAACCTACAATATGTCTTTTCTCAGAAAGATTTGAATTTGCGTCAGTGAAGGTGGTTAAAGTTATTAAAGGATTATGACATGAGTGCTCTGTATCATCTGGGAAAAGCCAATGCAGTGGCTGATGCTCTTAGTAGACTGTCTATGGGTAGTGTTGCTCATGTTGAGGATGTAAGAAGAAGTTAGCTCAGGAAGTTCATCAGCTTGGCTGAATAGGTGTTCGCTTAGTCAAATCAGCAGAAGGTAGTGTGTGGATTTAGAGTAGTTCTGAATCCTCTCTAGTTTTCAAAGTGAAGGAAAAATAGGATAGAGATTCAAATCTAGTGAAGTTGAAAGAGTTAGTCAGTGATCAGAAAGTAGAGGTTTTCTTCCAAGGGGGAGATGGTGTATTGCATTGCTAGGGTTGGCTATGTGTGCCAGGTGTAGACGAATTGAGGTAATGAATTCTTGTAGAGGCGTATGGTATGCGTTACTCGATTCATCCAGGGGCCAGTAAGATGTACTGTGATTTGTGGGAAATCTATTGGTGGAGTAGGATGAAGAGAGATATTACAGAGTTTGTGGCTAAGTGCTCCACATATCAGCAAGTTACGATTGAACACCAAAAGCCTAGTGGGTCTATGCAGGAGTTCAGTATTCCCATATAGAAATACGAAGAAGTGAATATGGACTCTGTGATGGGTTTGCCTTGTATTAGTCATCATCATGAATCCAAATAGGTTATCGTAGATAGGATGACCAAATCAGCTCATTACTTTCCAGTTCATACCTCCTATTTATCCGAGGACTACGCCAAACTCTATATTAAAGAGTTGGTCAGGTTAAACGGAGTCCCAGTATCTATCATCTCAGATAGAGGCACCCAGTTTAACTCTAATTTCTAAAAAACATTCCAAAAGGGTCTTGGTACCCAAGTTTATCTCAGTATAGCCTTCCAACCTCGTATAAATGGTCAAGAAGAAAAGACCATTCAGACTCTAGAAGATATGTTGAGAGAATGCATTGTTGATTTTAAGGGTAGTTGGGATGACCACTTGCCTTTGATCGAATTCACACATAATAACAGCTATTATTCCAGTATTCAGATGGCTCCGTTTAAAGCCCTCTATGGTAGGAGATATAGATCTCCAATTAGGTTGTTCAAGGTAGGTGAGGCCACAGTTGTAGGGCTTAACTTAGTATTTGATGCCTTAAAGAAGGTTCAGTAAACCAGAGAAAGGCTTAGGGCTGCCCAGAGCCAACAGAAATCCTATGCAGATGTGAGGAGAAACAATCTCGAGTTTGAGATTGTTGATTTTGTGTACTTGAAAATCTCTTCCATGAAAGGAGTAAAGAGGTTTGGCAAGAAGGAAAAGCTCATTCCTCGATATGTCGGTCCTTACAGTTATAAATGCATTGGTTCCCCAACAGTTATAGTTTCTTTAGAGAACGTAAATATTCAGAATAATCTTTCTTTTGAAGAGGTTCCAGTCCAGATCCTCGATCATCAGATTTGAAGACTGAGGAACAAAGGATTTCCCTTAGTCAAAGTTCTTTGGTGGAATCAGTCCGTTGAGAGAGCAACTAAGGAAGCATAAGCCGATATGTAGACTAAGTATCCTCACCCCTTCTCCGCAAACTCAGATTCAACCTAAGGTAACAGTATTACTTGGCTTTAGTCAGTTTCATGTTCAGTTACAATTATAAACTCGGTATTCCTTACCATTTCATATTTAGTCATGCATTCATGAATTAGTTCAGATATATACTCATGCATCAGATATGCATGTTTAGTACGAAAATTCAGCTTACCAGTAGCTTCAGTCATGTATTCCATGCATCATATATGCATGTTTAGTATAAGAACTCAGTTTGTCAATAGTCTAGTCATGTAGTCATGTCTCAATTATGCATATTCAGTGTATAAGCTCAGTCTATCAATGTTTCTCAACTTGATCAGTCTCATTCGAGGACGAATATTCCCAAGGGGGAGATATTATAATACCCCGTATTTCTAGAGCTTAACTTAGCTCTAAGTACGTGAGTTATCCTATATAAAATTAATGAAATACTCAGTATTTTTCAGTTTAGAGTCTGCCAATGCGTAGGAAATTTAGTCAGCTTTCCAACAATATAAAATTCTCCCAAATTCAATACCCGGACAAAGAGTTAGGGCAGTTTATGTAAAAATAGTGGCTCACCACGATTAGCCCGTGTCGCGGTGAGTATCGCGATGAGTACTATGTGTGTTGATTGTTGTATAACCTAAGCATGCTCCCCATGTGTTTGATAAAATACCTATGTGAATGAATTAGTGCCATTATAACCTGATATCATGTGTTCCCCCTTCATGAATAAGAAGATGCCTTACAAATATTTGATAAAAAGTCTCTATTGATGAATTATGAACAAGTGAACAATGTTATGTTATTCAAGATTATGCTATGCTTTACTTTTCATACTATTGAGTCTTGGGGGTATTTAATAGCTGAGAATTTAGCTATTTACCTAGAGCCAGTGTCAGTTATAGAATCTCAGTCATGTCACGATTAGTAGTACTCTTAGTCGGTTATAGAATTCAGAAAAAACTCAGTAAACTCAGTCTCAATCCAGTCCAGTTTAGTATGCTCAGTTCAGAGTTTTTTAGTTGGGAGTAAAATTCAGTGCTGAGTGAACCCAAGAATGGGGGCTTACCTGCCAGTAGAGGGTGTGATCCTTAGAAGAAATCCTTGCATTCCAGAACTACACAGCCAGCGTAGGTTGAGACATCAAACCTACTAGTTAAGGTTGATAAGGTGTTTTATCCTGCCAGTCAAGGGTTTCACCGTTCTCATTAGAGTACCTGCCAGATGAGGGTGACTCTCAGCTTGTCCTTACCCGTGGCACGGTATTGACACCCTTCTAATTGGGGTTACAAATAAGACCCCAACTCAGTTATCTTATCTTATTTAGGGCATGTCGGTTAGATGATTACCTCCAACGGTTTCAGTCTCAGTCTTCAAAATAAAACTCAGTTCAATTCTATAGTATCAGGACTGTCAGATACAGTCATTCAGTATCAATAACTTTAGATATCAGTTACTCAGTTATCACAACTCAGTACTAAGTTTTGGAAAATCTTAGTTACAGTATACACATATACGTACAGTATTGCATACTAGGTATTTACAGTAGTTTTAGTTGTCCATGTACTCTCATATTCAGTTACTCTATATTATTCAGTCAGTTATTGTTCATGCATATGAACCTTTGAATTCAGCCTTACCCCATCTAGCATACCAATACATTCCACGTACTGACGCACACTCTTTCTTGCGCTATGATATTTGATATCATAGGTTCGAATGCTCAGGTTCCTGACCGCGCATAGACAGATCAAGATTCAGCCGACAGTAGATTTAGTAGTGACTCCTCATTATTTGAGGATATTATTTTATTTCAAATTTTCAATAGTTTCAGTATTTTAGTATTGGGGTTAGTTGGGGGACTGTCCCATAACTCTACTTTCAGATAGTTCAGTTAGAGGCTTTTCAGACTAGTTTTCAGATAATGTTTAGTTTTACAAATTGGTATTCCAGTTGATACACTTTATCAGTATTTACAGATTTTGTACCTTGCGATATTTTAGACTATTATTGTGCATTTATTTTAGTAAATTATTCAGTTCTCACAACAGATATTAGTCATGGGTTAGCTTGTGGTTCTTCGGGGTCGTAAGCACCGTATAGTGTCCAGGGTACAAACTCAGGGCATTACAGCTATATGGGTTCGGCTCCCTCCACTGGAAAGGCTCCAGTGCGTGTTAGCCGCATGAATCAAAGATGTCATGAAAGGCCGAGGAATCCATGACCCTTCACCTATCCATGATGAATATATATATATATACATATATATATATATATATATATATATATATATATCAAGTATGACATAAGCACACGATCATCAAGACCAATCCATTACGCTGCCAAATATGGGTTTCCAGTGTTTTTCCTCCTTGGGACATAACCTCTATGGCTTAGCTACATAACCCCCTTTAAGCCCGTATTAAAACAATTACATATTCTCCTTCATTAAATCATAATTATCCATGTAGGCACATACCGTTGGTATCTTCATACCAACTACGCTTCCAAGCTAATATAATCACGCCATAGCACTTATCATCACTTAGGGGAATCCACGACCCCACAAGTTCCAATCATTAATCCACATAGGGGATCCACGACCCCTTAGGTTCAATTATTCGTTAGCTTGGGGGAATCCACAACCCCCAAGGTTCAATTTAAAATTGTTTATGTTTCAATAGCCTTTTATATCATACCATGATTCCAAAAAGTATTTCAATATGTGTCACACCCCTTTTTTTAATAAAAAAGTATTTATTTAAAGTTTGAAAGGGTTTTATTATTAAAGTGACAAAATGAAGATTTGTTGTCACACTCTTCTTTTTAACCAAAAAAGATTTATTTTAAGTTTGAAAGGGTTTTATTATTAAAGTGACAAAATGAATGTTTCAAAAAAAGGACTTATTTCACAATTAAATTTAGAGTCGCCACTTGACATAATTCGGTCGGTGTGCCAAGTCACCTTTGAAAAATCCTTTTCAAAATGATTTGACTCTTTAAACCGGTTTGCGAATAGAGATTCTGGCTAAGGAATTCTGTTGATCGAGGGGAAGTTGTTAGGCACCCCTCGATCCCGAGGTTCGACCACGGTTTCTTGGTGGAGCATATCGGCTAATTTGGCACAACGAATGTATAAATCACGCAAAGCACTCAAAACAATCAAGCAAGAAAACAAAACAAAATGATCTAAAATTTAGTGTCTAGTCCAATTATACAGTCCAAAAATAAAAATAAAAAAATGCAAAAATATAAACCTACGCTAACCTACACTAGTCCTAAACTATGCTCCTATGCTTTACCCGATGCCTCGGGCCTTCATCACGAACCTTCTTCTAAGACATAATACGTTGTGGCAGTCCCCGGTGAATAAATACATGAAACCTCAGGGGATACCCCAGCCAAATGAATACACTTGAATCAAAGATGATAAACTAGAAATAAACATTTCCACGCACATTCAAACATTTAACCAAACACAAAGTTCTAAATTTGCCTACCCGAACCTACATTTGCCTATCCGTTTCAACATATCATAATTCTATCGTATTTCAATAATGTTCATACTTATTCTAGATTAAACAAGAAAATAACAAAAAACTGAGATTGATCTATATTCATCCATTTTTACCAATTCCTCAATTCCACCCAATCTAGCTTCATTTTTATCAATCACACTATCAAAATTACTCCTGTTCATTCCACATATAACAAGAATCACGTTATCAAGCACATAATCATAACATCATAACATCAACAAAAATCCAACAATAATAATCACCCTGTACATAATCACAACATCGGTAAACCAAATTAAAATGAAATAAGGAGCAAAAGTTGTAGAGATGGACCTTCTGATAATTGACTTTCGTTGATAATAAGAATTAAAGAAGACCTGAATGTTAGAATTCCGATTATAACCTCAACAGTGATGAACTTCAACTCTGATATTGAAGAATTTGAAACCCAAAACTGGTCGAGACGAATGAAAAATTATACCCTGAAAAAGGAACACACCCAATAAATCCCAAAGCCTGATTTTGATGATGAAATACAAAATAGAAGAACCCAAAACTCCATACATGATAGAACCTGAAAACCAGTATGAACTTAGCTAAAAAAAATTATGAGAATCAGAAATTTGAACCGGGTTTTAACGAGCTGGAACAAAATAAAAAAATTGAGATTTTCTTGACTATTTTAAGTCAGTGAAACTCTGGTAACCTCAGTGATGACTGAAAATGACAAAGAAATACTAATTATGATGTATTTCGATGTGTTTGACCAGATTTGTGACGGCTTTGATGCATTTTCAATGAGTTTGTCACCGGAACAGTAACCAACTCACGAACTCGCGTTCCCTCAGCTCTCATGCCTCCTCTACATCGCTCTGTCTCTCTCTCTTATTATTCAACTCTCTCGCTTATTTAATCTCTCTCAGATCTTTGTGTGTATATCTGTGTGTGCCCATGAATAAAGAAGAGGAACCCCCTTTTGGTGTATGCATATTCTTGAGGACAGGAGAAAATCCGATACCACTCCCTGTATATCCTTTTCCAAAAATGGAAATCCTCCCCTTCTATTTTTTATTTTCCTTTTCTTTTTTTATATTATCTTATGTGGGTGCATATTATTGGTGGCTTGTGGAAAAATGAGGTAGATTATGGAAAACTGAGGTGGCTTGTGGAAAATATTAGTATGGCATGTGGAAAAATGATTATGGCGTGTGCTTTTGTACGTATCCAATGAAAAATGAGGAGGCAGGTGTTGAGGTGGCAAGGTGAGGTATCAATTTGTTAAAGATTTAGTTATTTTTTTCTTATTTTTGGAAAAATTATGAAATGGGGTAGGGCGCATAATAAAATGGGGGAAGATAAAAATAATTTTTGATGAGACAAAATTACGTGTTTACATCATGCCCTCTTTGGATGTAAACACAAGATGTTTTCATACAAATAAGTAGACAACGAAATAGAATTTTGTATCAATCTTTATTCAAAATGAGGGAATAGAAGGAAAGAGGCCACTGAGTCTACATCCGGACATATTATCTACCAAAGTTATGAAGGAAACCAGTCATAAATACCTCTAAGGGAAGGAGAAGGACTATACAGAGTTCGAGAGTTGAGTGAGGTTCCATCGAGGTTCCGGTTCGTGGATCTATCATTACATCAAAAAAATAAAAATTACAAGTTAAAACATAAATGAAATTACAAAAAATCTTATCTATGTAGATTCTTTTGGACTCTTGAGTTTCATGACCCTATTCTTTAGGTGGGCTCCTGACTTGTAATATCTTCAACTTGTTGCTTCACTTTCAATTGCTTCACCTTGTTGCTTGACTTTTCATTTCTTACCCTTGTTACTTGACCTTTAATTCCTTCACCTTGTTGCTTGACTTTCAATTTCTTCACTCTATTCTCAAGGCGAGCTCTCGACTTTCAATTTCATCACCCCTATTCTTTTAGCGGAACCCCCTACTTGTAATTTTCTCACTCTGTTCTTTAGGTGAGCTCCCAAATTTCAATTTTATCACCCTTATTCTTTAAGTAGGCCCCTCGATTTGCAATTTTCATCACCCTTGCTCTTCATGCGGGCTTCTTAATTTCAATTTCATCACCCCTATACTTCGGGCGGGCCTCCCTACTTGTAATTTCCTCACCCTTGTTCTTCAGGCAGGCTCTTGACTTTCAAATTCATCACCCTTATTCTTCAGACGGGCCTCCCAATTTGCAGTTTCATCACCCTTGTTCTTCAGGCGGGCTCCTGACTTTTAATTTTCTTTCTCTGTTCTCCGGGCAAGCTCGTAACTTTTAATTTTATCACCCCTATTCTTCGGGAGGGCCTCCCGACTCATTATTTCATCACCCTTGTTCTTCAGGCCGGCTCCTGAATTTCAATTTTATCACCCCTATTCTTCGGGTGGGCCTTCCGACTTGTAATTTTATCACCCTTGTTCTTCAGGCGGGCTCCTGACCTTCAATTTCATCGCCCTTATTCTTCAGGTGGGTTCCTGACTTTTAAGTTTCATCATCATTGTTCTTCAGGTGGGCTCCTGACTTTCAGCTTCATCACCCTTATCTTCAGGCGGGCTCTTAACTTCCGATTTCATCACCCCTGTTCTTCGGGTAGGCACCTGACTTTTAATTTTCATCACCCTTGTTCTTCAGGAAGGCTCCTAACTTTCAAGTTTCATCACCCTTGTTCTTCAAGTGGGCTCCTTACTTTAAGCTTCATCACCCTTGTTCTTCAGGCGGGCTCCTAACTTTCAATTTCATACCCTTGTTTTTCAGGCGGGCTTCTGACTTTCAATTTTCATCACCTTTGTTCTTCAGGCGGGCTCCTGACTTTTAAGTTTTATCACCCTTGTTCTTTAGGTGGGATCTTGACTTTCCATTTCAATGCCTTTGTTCTTCAGGAGAGCTCCTAACTTTTAAGTTTCATCACCCTTGTTTTCCAGGCGGGCTCCTGACTTTCAATTTCAATACTCTTGTTCTTCAGAAGGGCTCCTGACTTTTATTTTTTAATACCCTGTTCCTTCTGCGGGCTCTTGACTTATAGTTTTATCACTTTATTCTCTGGGCAAGCTCCCAACTTTCAATTTCATCACCCTATTCTTCAGGCAGGCTCCTAAATTTCAGTTTCATCACCCTTGTTCTTTAGGCAGGCTCCTGACTTTCAATTTTCATCACCTTTTTTTTTCAGGCGGGCTCCTGACTTTTAATTTCAACACCTTTTAATTTCCTCACCTATTCTTCAGGTGGGCTCCTGACTTGCAATTTTATCACCCTGTTCTTTAGGCGGGTTGCTGAAATAAAAATCAAAACTAGAACGAAAATTATCCCAAACAAAGATTATGATAAAGAAATATTTTATTTTTTTAAAAGTAATGTTCCATTTTTAGGAGGGTCCTGAATATAAAGTAAACTCCCATTTTTCAGGAGGGTCCTGAACATAAAGTAAACTCCCATTTTCCAGGAGGGTCTTGAAAATAAAGTAAATTCCCATTTTCCAGGAGGGTACTGAACATAAAGTAAATTCCTATTTTCCAGGAGGGTTCTGGACATAAAGTAAATTCCCATTTTCCTAGAGGCTCCTGAATATAAAGTAAATTCCCATTTTCCAGGAGGGTCCTAAACATAAAGTAAACTCCCTTTTTTCGGAAGGGTCCTGAACATAAAGTAAACTCCTATTTTCCAGGAGGGTCCTGATCATAAAGTAAATTCCCATTTTCCAGGAGGGCCCTAAACATAAAGTAAATTCCTATTTTCTGAAGGGTCCTGAACATGAAGTGAATTCTCATTTTTCAGAAGGGTCCTGAATATGAAGTAAATTCTCATGTTCCATGAGGGTCCTGAACAAAAAATAAATTCTCATTTTCCAGGGGGGCCCTGAAGTGAAGTTCCATATAATATGAATTACTTTTAATTTTTGTCCCAATTTTCATCAAAAGCTTTTGCGGGGATCAAACCCAATAACAAATACTTACAACAGTGTGTTATGCAAAGATGAATCAAGATTCTAATCAACAAGTGCACTTTCAAGGATAAAATTAAATGACCGAGACCAACAAGTTCCTCTCTTAAGAGTGAAAGTAAAGGGTCTTTACTAAAGTGCATCTTTCAGAATTAATGGTTCAAATTAGGAAGTGCACCTCCTAGAGATGAGACATGAAAGACCCAAATTAGATAATTTGTCTCTAAGGGGCACAAGATGATGAGTTTTACCACAATTGGGATTACCAAACCTATACAACGACACTGCATTTGCATTTGCAAAAATGAGGAATTGCACCTCTGGGTATTTATGCTTTGAAGTCCTTGATTAGAAGGTCGCAATTGTTCCTATTTCATACAAAGAAAACTTGTGAGTCTAAAATAGGGTGGTTTTTTTTGTCGCTTTTGCATTTGAGGAGATTTCTCTTGTACTTGTGCCATTTAGATCTTGCTTCCAATCATTAGAATTTGCTATTTCCTTGTTGCATCATTGGGCCGAACTCAAAATATTAAGAGTGACTCTAAAAGAAACATAGTATCTCTGTATTGCTATGTTTCTCAGACAAACCCCTTTAAACCTTTGTATTTCCATGAATTCCCCAAATTTATATGTTGACAACAACCTTCTGCATGCCTTGTTCTGATTTGCAATCTTGTTTCTTTCATATGCTAACCCTTTGTCTTACTTTGTGCAATTGGAGAAGCTGGTAGCCAGTTTTGAAATCTTTTCTCACTTGTTTTGACATGGACTTGACTCAAAGACAAGAGAAAAAATGACAATATTTTTTTTATTTGGATAACTGACTCAAGAAAAATAAAATAAAAACACAAAGAATAAAGAAAACACAATGAACTTCCCCATTTGAAAGAAATAAAAAATTTATCTAAAAATGACAGTCAACTCTAATGATTATGCCATGTATTTAGATTAATCTACCTGATCTTTCTACCCACACTTTTTATCAGTTTTTGTTAAGTTAACGGTCTTGAAACAAAGTTGTATCCTTAGGTCAATTACATTCAAGGCCTCATTTGGCTAGTGACACCTTGAAGGATTTTCGCCAACAAGCCTCTCTCATTTTTCTCTCAACTTACTATCACCTTATGGAGCCTGTGAGGTTTTTCACCAATAAGGATCTCTCATTTTTATTTCTCTCTTGACTCCCTATGCTGAGGAAGACAAGAAGTTCCCCAAATGCATCCTCATATCCATTTCATGCTTAGCCTTAACATCTTTAAAGATTGATCTAAAGGTCTTTCTTTGGTTGTAACTCGGCTTTTGGATAAGGTAAGAAAGAAGGATGGCATGAGGCTCAAACGACACTTGAAGTGGGTAGGACTTACAACTTTTGGCATCAACTAAACAATGAGGATTAAATTATTCCCTAGTTTATTTTGACTAGGCAATTCTAAATTGTTCATTTAGTTGGACGAAGCCCAGAGTAGGGAAGCCTACGTATCTCGGCCCCGAGAGAGGAGAATCAAGTCACGCGTAGTTCTGACAGCTTGTTCTTTTGCTTGATTCTGACTTTTGTTTTCTTTTTTTTTCTCTGAGATTTTTTTTGGGACCTTTCTGACTATTTTTTTCTTGACACTCTTTTCTTTTCTTTCCTTTTGGACACATTTTTCTCTTTTTTTTTTTGAAATTTTTCTGACTCTATTCTTTTGGTCGACACTTATCTTTTGAGCTTTGTTGACTCTATCTTGATTCCAAAAGAGGGGTATAAAAGAAAAAAGAATTAAAGCTCAAATGAGGTAAATAAAGGATGACATGATGTTCGGATAGCAGAATGAAATGCCTTTGTCATATCAATTCTTGAAAATGTAAGTACATATCATTGAATATGAAATGAAAAATGAAGATCATTTGTGACACTTTTTAAAGCACTAACTTAACTAATCCTGTGCATCACTACTTCTTCTACAATTGTCAAACATGTAACTCCACATTTGTTGTACATCCCTCACATTGAATGACTCATGCCTTCGTAGAATTGATTTTCTTTCTGTTCCTCTTGAGATAGGATCACATATTTTTTACCTAATTGAGACATGTCTTTCAATTGTTGACCAAGTTATTCTTGTAATTCTCAAAATATTTGCCTTTATTTTGAAAGAAGTCTTCAACATGGTTACCAAATGTGTCAACACTCTATCAATATCTCGAATGCCTTTTTTCTAATTCTAACCCCCTAATTCAAAGTTCATGCTCAAATTGGATTTTAAGATCTAGCGGAAAATTCCGCAAGCATGTCATATCACTAGAGCCAATAGAAAATGTACTATGTAAAGAAAACAAACAAACAACACATATTTAAAACACAAAGGAAAAAGGGATGTTTTTTTTAGTTAAAATAAAATATAGAAGGGTATAAACATGAATGACAAATGGACAAAACAAGATGGATCCCAAACTACAACCTTGAAATAATTCAAAAAATAAAAAAGAAAATGAAACAAACTACCAGACCTCTTCCTAGTAGGCAGAGGGGTGACTTCTTAATTGCTCAGCCTGACAACTTAGCCACTGGTTTGTATATCAGCATGAATAGAGCTTCCCTTACTGTCAATGTTCTGCACCATAATTGATCCATCTTGAATCATCTTTTCAATTTCTCTTTCCAAATCTCGACAATCTTCACTACTACGATCCTGAGCATCAGAATAATATACACATCGTACATTAGGATCAAAATTTATTGAATGGGGATTAAGAGTGTCTCTAAGGATAGAAGTCATCATGCCCCATTGTACTAATCTCTAAAATGAGCTAGCATACGATCTCCAATTAGTATGAATCTATCTCTCGACTTCTGCCTCATTTCATTATTTGGCTTGGATTAAAAATTAGGCCTAGAAGGAATTTGGATGTTAGTGGAGTTAGAGGATGACTTTAGGGAGTTGGTGCTCTCCATTGTGATTAAGAAGGGAGTTAGACATATGGCTGTGCACAATATACTAGTTATGGAGGTGGAAAATAGAGTATAATGGATTTTAGGAGTGATTATAGAGAGATTGGGTATGAACTTGGGCTTGAGACTGATGGTAACGACGACGTCGCCTTCTTGGATGTGCTCGTTCTCCAACTACATTGGCAGTTTCATCTTTCTCATTCTTCTTTCCTCCGGTTTTTCTTAATTGATTACAATATTGTCCCAAATGTTTCACGGACTCCCCATGTTTATCTTGCTCCTCAAATTTTGATAACTCAAGGATTGGAGGGGGGTTAACACTTGAAGACATGCCCCAATCTTTGTAAGTAGCATCTTCTTTACCCACAAGTCCTAGGAAAGTTTTCATAGCATTTTCTGCACTCTTCATCTTTCCAACCATTTTCTCTGACTCTTCTGGCAAACTAGGCTTCTTATTAAGAAATTTTGGTGGTTCATTTAACTTAAAAGTAGGCTCAGGAGTATAACAGTGATCACCAAGAATATTGAACATGGTCCACTAGTAGATTGGGGCAGCACAACTATTATATTGATAGACAAAGTGAAAGCCTCAGTAAAAAGTTGAGCAACAAAATCATAGATAGTATGTGGTGCTTTCAATGTAGCAGGCTTATACTGAGAAGCTAGAGGAAGAGTGGTAGAAGTATTGGGATGCAGTTGGCTTGGAAGGAATTCTGAGTCAGGTTGCAGTGCATCAACAATAATAGGAAACTAACTTTGCAATTTTGACGGAAAACTTGAGGTATTTGTAGGATCAATAGCGTAAAATGGAGGGGGAGGCAACCCACTGGCCCAAGCTCGATACATTTCCACTATGTGTTGTCTTAGTCTCAAATTCTCTTCCTTTAAACTCTCATTTTCTTGCCTCCTTGTTTGATCCATGAGGTCACTCTCCGTATCCTTGTTGGACACAGCTAAACCTTTTTTATATTTGGTATGATATGGAGGACCAGCTACAATGCCACAATGCCACAAACCAACCACCTTAAACTAACTGAATCAATAGACAGTAAATGCATTAGAGTTCAACATTTTTTCCAAAACCTTTTTTTTCTTTTCGAAAAGATCACCAAACCCAAGAAGGGCGCCTACGTATCTTACTCCTGAAAGAGGAGAATCAGGTGTGTGTAGTTCGTGAAGTCTTGCCAAGATGGCCAATTAAATCTTGTTTCTTTCTTTTTTTTTTCTTTTTCTTAAAACTTTATGAAGAAAAGAAAATAACAATTTGTGAAAAGAATTGACGAAAATCTTTTTGAATTTTTCATCTTTAACATCCCTATACAAAATGACATCTATGATAACCAAAGAAAATCTTTTTGGGTTTTCAATTTTGCATTTCATACGAAAATGAAACTTAAAACTATTAAAGGAAAATCTTTTTGTGGTTTTCTTTTAGTGATATATATGACACCTACTCCAATAAAGAGTTAAGAAAATCTCTTTTTTTTTTAATTTTTCTAATCCCTATACAAAATGAAACCTATGATTACCAAAGAAAATCTTTTTGGGTTTTAGATTTTGAATTTCATACGAAATAAAACTTTAACCTATTAAAGGAAACTCTTTTTTGTAGTTTTCTTTTAAAGATGTATATGAAATACCTACTCAGAATAATGAGTGAGGAAAATCTTTTTAGATTCTTTAATAAGATCCCTGAATCAACAATAGGCTGCCTACTTATCTCACTCCCGAGAGAGGAGAATCAGGGGTGCGTAGTTCATCCAGATTGGAAAATTAAGGATTAAATAACCAACTGACCCTAACTTGAGAAACACGATCACAAATAGATGAGGAAAAATATGAATAAAATCTTTTTTTGGGGTTTTAATTTGACACTTCACATAAAAATGACACCAAAAACTATGAAAGAAAAATATTTTTGCTATTTTTGTTATATGAAATAGACAAAACTACTACCATTTTTGAAACTTCTAAAGATAATCATTTCGAAATTTTTGAATTATGAATGCATGTTAAAGGAGATAAAGGGAAAATCATATTTTTTGTTTTAGTAAATACGTGGAAAGGGTAGAAAAATCTTTATTTTTCTAATTTTGGATTGTAAAAAGAAAAGTCATAAAGAACTCTAAAAAAACTACAAAGTTTTTTTTCATTCTTTTTCCTTTTCTTTTTTTTCCACTTTTCCTTGACTACACGCTATTCTTTAATTCTAGCACATGTTTTTCCCCAAAACAATCCGTCACATGATCCCGTTACACTCAAAGATGCAACAATAGCACGTAGGAATGCTTTAAAGGTGAGTCTCCTACAAAGGACCAAGTGTGTCCCGCTAGTTCTCAATATGATGTAGATAAGCATGACCTAAAGGCTGACCTACATTGGGGTTCACTAACAAGGCTATTTGGGAGAGCGTATGGTCGATAGTGGTTGTGCTATCTTTCCACCCATTCCATACCAGCCGATGGTTCCCACTCCTAAGATAAGGGTGACTCAACTAGAGGTCGTGTACACAACGTTCACTACAGACTTGTTGCAAGAAGAATGACTCGGGTTATGCACATAATGCCAGATATAAAGCAGTAACACATAAGAAAAAACTATAAAAAAGAGAGCACGTAAGCATGCCAAAATGATAAAACAATACAAACAAACACACAAACACATTTATACACCCATAATGTCAAAGTAAACCGATATAACTCCAAAAAATAAGATCGAATTTTGAAAAGATTCCCCAGTGGAGTCGCCAAAGCTGTCACAACCCTTTTTTAACCAAAAAAGATTTATTTTAAGTTTGAAAGGTTTTATTATTAAAGTGACAAAATAAAGATTTATTTTAAAAAAAAGTATTTCTTTCGCAATTAAATTCAGATTTTCTACTTGACATAATCCGGTGTGCCAAGTAACCTTTGGAAAATCCTTTCAAAATAATTTGACTCTACAAACCGGTTTGGGAATAGAGATTCCGGCAAAGGAATTTTGTGACCGAGGGGAAGGTGTTAGGCACCCCTCGATCCCGTGGTTCGACCACGGTTGCTTGATGGAGCATATCGGCTAATTTGGCACTACGAATGTATAAATCACACAAAGCACTCAAAACAATCCATCAAGCAAACAAAACAAAATAATCCAAAATTTAGTGTCCGGTCCAATTATACTGTCCAAAAATAAAAATAAAAAATGTAAAAATATAAACCTATGCTAACGTACACTAGTCCTACACTACGCTCCAATTCTTTACCCGGTGCCTCGGGCCTTCATCATGAACCTCCTTCGAAGATATAATACGTCAGGGCATTCCCCAGTGAATAAATACATGAAACCTCGGGGCATTTTCCGATCAAATGAATACACTTGAATTAAATATGATAAACTAGAAAGAAATATTCCCACGCATATTCAAACATTCAACCAAATACAAAGTTCTAAATTTGCCTACCCGAACCTACATTTGCCTATCCGTTTCAACATATCATAATTCTATCGCATTACAATAATGTTCATGCTTATTTCGGATTAAATAAGAAAACAACAAAAAACCTAGATTGATCTATATTCATCCATTTTTACCAATTCCCCAATTCCACCTCATCTGGCTTCATTTTAATCAATTTAACTTCCAAAATTACTCCAGTTTGTTCTACATATCACCGAAATCATGTTGTCAAGAACATAATCATAACATCATAACATCACAAAAATCCAACAATCATAATCATCCTACATATAATCACAATATTTGTATACCAAATTAAAATAAAATAAGGAGCAAGAGTTGAAGAGATGGACCTTCCGATAATTGACTTTCATTAATAATAAGAATTAAAGAAGACCCGGACTTTAGAATTTTGAATAGAACCTCAACAGTGATGAACTCCAACTCCGATATTGAAGAATTTGAAACCCAAAACTAGTCGAGGTGAATGGAAAACCAAACCCCAAAACAGGAACAACACCTAATAAATCCCATAGCCCGATTTCAACGACGAAACGTAAAACAGAAGAGCCCAAAACTCCAATACATGATAGAACCTAAAAACCAGTATAACCTGAGCTACAAAAATTATGAGAATAAGAAATTCAAATCAGGCTTTAATGAGCTGCAACAAAATAAAAACAAATTGAGTTTCGCTTAACTGTTTTAAGTCAGTGCAACTTTGGTAACCACAGCGATGACTGAAAACAATAAATAAATGCCAATTATAATGTATTGATATGGGTTTGACTAGATTCGTGACGGATCTGATGTGTTTCTGATGAGTTTGTTGCTGGAACAGTTACCAACTCACGAACTAGTGTTCCTATAGCTCTCACTCCCCCTCTTCTCCATCTCTCTCTTTCTTATTGTTTAACTCTCTTTTGTTCAATCTCTCTCAGATCTCTGTGTGTATATCTGTGTGTATCCATAAATAAAGAAGAAAAACCCCCTTTTTGGTATATGCGTATTCTAGAGGAGAGGAGAAAATCCGATCCCACTCCCTGTATATCCTTTTCCAAAATTGGAAATCCCCTCTTCTATTTTTCGTTCTGCTTTTCTTTTTATATATTATCCTATGTGGGTGAATATCATTAGTGGCTTAAGAAAAAATGAGGTGGCTTATGGAAAAAATGATATGGCATGTGGAAAAATGAGTATGTCATGTGCTTTTGTATGTGTCCAATAAAAAATGAGGAGTGAGGTGTTGAGGTGGCATGGTGAGGTGTCAATTTGTTATAGATTTGGTTATTTTTTTCCTATTTTTTAGAAAAATTATGGAATGGGGTAGGGTACATAATAAAATAGGGGAAGATGATAAAAATAATTTTTGATGGGATAAAATTATGTATCTACAATATGCATATTCTCATGTTCAAAGAAAGTGTTACAAGATTGGGTTGAGGTTATACAAATTACAATATCATAATCATCAATGTTGAGGGAATCCAGGACCTCCAATCCAATTAACCAAGACCAAGCACCCCAATTAGTTCAAAACCATCAAATCAAACCATGAATGATTCACAAAAGTCATGGGAAAAGCAAATTAGTCAATAATTCTCAAAAGCCCTCAACCCACATTCAAATGATCAATTAAATCACATGAATACAATTGTAACTACATGTTAATAGAAAAACAAGTTTTTGGGGAAGAGTAACATGCCTTAGATACACTAGAATTAGAAAGCAATTTGGAGCTTGGAATCTGGAAGATAAATGTATAGTGAAATCCTTAAATTTTTCTAAGTTTTTGAGTTTGAGAGAGAAATTAGGGAAGTTGATCTTTTATAACTAAAGGGAGTAATCTTATTATGTTTGAGGGTCGTACATGGTGAAAAGATCCAAAAACCCCTCACCCTAATTGAATAAAACAAAAAATGCATGATTTTGACACCTCAACATGGCACGCTGCTTATCGCGGAGACTATCCTCTGTGCCACGCCATTCATCATGGAGACTATCCTCCGTGATACGGTGAAATTGCAGAGGCATACTGCCTCATAAATCCAACATAACTCTGAACCTTATTTGAAAATTCCAAAACTCTTTCGAGATGCCCTATTAACCTATTAAACACAATATAAGTCAAAAGTCAAAGTTTCAGCCACATAACGGTCAAAAATAAAAGGATGGAAATTTTAAGGGTATTATAAGGTTTAGGGACTAAGGTGAACCTTAGCACCGCTTTTCACCCTAAAACGAATGGACACGCGAAGAAGACTATTCATACTTTGGAAGATATGCTAAGGAATTGTGTGATTGACTTTGGTGGTAATTGGGTTGATCATTAGCCTCTCATTGAGTTCACTTATAATAACAACTATCATTTTAGTATTTAGATGGCTCCGTTCAAGGTTTTGTATGGTAAGAGATGTCATTGTCCTTTTGGGTGGTTTAAAGTTGTGAGACTAGATTGTTTGTCCATGACTTGGTTCATCAAGCCATGCAGAAGGTGAAGGTGGTTAGAGATAGGCTTAATACCACTCAAAGTCACCAAAATTCCTATACAGATGTAAGGTGTAGGGAGTTAGAGTTTGAAGTTAGTGATTAGGTATCGTCTCCTATGAAGAGGGTGATGATGTTTGGGAAAAAAGTGAATCTCATTCCTCGTTATATTGGCCTATACTTGATTTTGAGAAGAGTGGGTAATATTGCATATGAGTTAGAATTGTCTGCGAGTTTGGGTTTATTCACTCTGTGTTTTATGTTTTGATGTTAAAGAAGTATGTGGGTGTTCCTTCCTTGGTTGTACCTGTTAAGAGTGTTGGTGTTTCGGATTCCTTGTCTTATAAGGAAGTCTCGGTAGAGATTTTATATAGACAAGTTTGTAGATAAGAACAAAGGATGTGGCATCGGTAAAGGTCCTTTGAAGGAACCAAATAGTAGAAGAAGATACTTGGGACGCTGAAGAGGATATGAAGGCTAAGTACCCATTCTTGTTCCATGTGTCAGACAAAGGTGCCCAAGTTATAAGTTTATTTTTCCTCGTGTTACCTTCCAATATTGTCATTTAATTAGAATATTCTTGCTATTCTCATGCAAAAAGTGCCTAACCCGTCATTCGGGGATGAATGATCCTAAGGGAAGGAAGGATAATATAAAATCCTTAAAATTTTCCATCATTTTATTTTTGACCCTTACATGTTCAAAACATCGATATTTGACATAAATTGTGTTTAGGGATGTTAATAGGGGGTCTCAAGTGAGTTTTGAAATTTTTGAAAGGGTATCGGGGTTATTTTTGAATGTTGAGGCAGTAAGTCTTTATGTTTTTGACATGCCAGGGAGGTTACCCTCTGTGATATTGGCATGATATGGAGAAAGTGTACCTCCTTCGTTTTACGGAGGATAATCTCAGTGATAAGCAGTGTGGCATGGAGGTTAACCTCTATGATAAGATAGTACACTGATGGTCTAAAATCATGCAGTCTTTGTTTTATTCACTTAGGATGAGGGGATTTTGGGTCCTTTCACCCATGTACGAACCTTAAAGATAAAGTAAGTTTATTTTTATCATTTTTTCAAAGATAAACTGCTCTGTTTTACTCTCAAACTCAAAGATTAAGTTTTTCAAATGACGTATCCCCACGCGATGCAGGGAACAGAGACACTTCTGCTTTTCCTATGCAGTGATAGGTAATTTCTGGATTTCTAGAGAGTTGGCTTAAAATGGTGAGCTTTGATTCTTTGTTAGCCCCTTATTTTATTATTATTGTTTCACTTCTATCTCAGATTATTTTTATTGGTTCTTTTTTGCTATTGTCGGGGGCATGTCCCAACTTAGATTGGTATTTGGCATATTAGAGGCTTTGTGGATTATTGTGGATTGGGATTGCATTGGATCTTAGTTTTCTTTGAGCTATTCACTTATCTTACTATTGGCTATTGGTTTGCTTCCACTATTGTTATCTATATTATGTTTCATTAACTACGTAAAAGTGGCAGTATCCGATCATTGGTGGACTTGATATACCAGTCACGGCCAGGCCCTAGTTCAGGTCGAGATAGTATACCATTGTCTCTTGGATCAAAAACCCATAAACTCATTATCCAGATACTTTGACTCTTCATCCACATTAACCTAAGAGCTTTACCTTATGCGCCCATAGCATTTACCTTCTCAGAATTCATAATTGCAAATTCTTTCATTGGTAACCCAATATCCATCCTCAGTTGCATTACTTCTTGAGCCACTGTATCATTTATGATTCTTTATTCGCTGGAAGTTCCAATAGCATAAGTACTCGCAACTCTTTCTGCCTCTTGAGTATGACACCTTTGGTTAGTAAGAGAGACTCGACCTAAGGTTTTTGATGCTACCTCCCAACACAGGCTCATAAAATCTCTACCTATAATAGTATCAGCAACAGCTTTGGCATTGGCATTCATGGCTCGATAAAAATTTTAAGTAAATTTCTCCCCAGAATTTAGTGATTAGGCACCATCATCAATTTTTTCTTAAACCTAAACCATGCCTCATACAGTGGCTCAGAATTTAATTTCCTGAAATTATATTTCATTTTCTTTAATTGTATCATTCTGGTAAGAGGAAAGAATCGGTCTAGGAGCTTCTTACGCAACCCATTCCAATGAGTAATAGACCCATGAGGTAGTACCCCTAACTATAATGTTGCTTCGCCAGAAAGAGAAAATGGGAACAACTTGAGTCGCAATGTTTTTTGACTCTCCCCAAGTAAATTATATGATGTACAGATCCCAACAAAATTCATGATGTGCATGTTGGCGTAATCGGTCAGTAGGCCAGCAAATACACCCTTCAAATTCAATAACTGGATCATAGCACTAGTAATATAAAACTTCACCCCCTGGGTCAGCTCAGGAGGAATAATGGCTCATGTCTCGATAGGCTTAATATACCCCAAGTCATCCTCTAGATCATCACAGGCTGGCAAATACTGATAAGCTGGGAGCGCTTGAGCTCAATCTCTTCTACCTCTATTAAGGGTTGCTTGATGATATGCTTTATGTCTCTATCTTTTCTCTAGAGCTACATAATGGGCAACCTCATTATCTTCCTCACATTTACTTTCACTAGTAACCGCACAGTGGTTTGCGTAGCTGTATCTTGAACACCATGTGTAGGTGGGGGAGGCAAGCCAAGTGGATCATCTCTAAGCCCCTCATGATGAGCTTCATGACCATGTTCTAATATCCTATGGTTCTATTGTATGGTTCTTTTAAGCTCTGGATCAAGTGAGATCAAGGGATTACCTTGACTCTTAGTACTGCTCATACACTAGCGTACACCCCAAGAAAAATAGAAAAGTATAACCCACAACCTGAACAAACACTGTCAATCAATCTATAATTTTATTCACCAGTAATGGCGCCAAAATTTGATATTGCTTAAATCTATACCTCCAAAAAATTTAATGTAGTCGATGTCAAATATAGTAATCCAACAGAGGTTGAATATATCTTATAGGTTGAATATATCTTATGGATTTATTGAAGTAGACCAAAAAATATGGGAAAGTAAATGGGGAGATTTTTAGAACAGTGACAAAACTTTGTTGCTTTGGTTGAAATCAATACGAGATGAGTACTAGGATTTTGTTTCCTTTGGCTTCTTAACTTCATAAATTTATCTTGCATGCCGAATTTGATAAGCTATGTATCACTAATCATTTTGTGAAGGCCTTTAGTGAATTTCACTCTTTACATTTTGAGTCTTAGAGTGTCGCCTTACTAACCCTGATCCTAGATCCCGAATTAACTATTATCTTTTGACTGTCAAATAAAGAAATTCTAAATTAAGTTTTTTTTCTGAAAATTTGGGATCATAATATGAAATTTGTGTTAAATCATATGTCCAGAAATTAATTTCAGTGGATTGATTTAAAATCACAGATTAAATGTGATTTTCATTTTCTAATCTCAACCTTTCTTGTAAAGCAAGTAGTAAATACAGGCAGGTTCTTAACATTGGCCACTGTTAAGAAAATAATCAAACCAAAGGCGATCATAATACATACAAGAATATTGCTCAAGAATGATGTTGCACTTCCTCTACTTTGTTATTCCGCTGGGGTTCTCACAACCCTAGTTAGGTGGTTTGGCCGCTCATGTTTGTAAAAATATCCATGGAATTCAATAAATTAAGCAAAAGATGAATCTCACAATAATTTAAGAACAAAACCAATAATCTCAAATTAACAATCAACCATAACTCTAAGAACAATAGATCACAAGATCAAAAGTCAAATCATGAAATCAATATATGTTTGTGAATATATAAAGTGCACAAACTATATAGAGTACATAAAACTAATACAAGAAAAATCAAAAGGGTATTTATAGAATACATAGAAACCCTAAAAATTTAAACCAAAACGAATTAGAAAAATTGAGTAAGTGACCACTTATGGGCCATCTGTGGCACTTACGCCCTATAGGTAGGTGTCGTGGGTGTCAAATCTCTCAGTAAGCTCCAATAAATGACCTACGATAGCACTTATAGTGGCGTAAGTGCCACTTATTCTTCATAAGTTCCCCCATCGTGGTTATCATAGAAAATCTTTAACTTTTAGGTTCTCTGATCTTCACCTTCTGATACCTACCAAAGGATTTACATCCTTCGTGGTACCTCTTATGGTCCGTAAGTGGTTCTCCTTCACTTTTTAATTATTTTTTCTTTTTTGCAGCTCTAGAGACCTAGTTTCCTGCAACATAAATACAAAAACACATCATATTTTACAAAACATACCTAAGAACTTGCATATTTTCCAGTTTTAAGCATTGAAAGTACCATGAAACCATGACGCATCAAGTATATACGAAGGTTGTGCGATGACCTCGTGCATCACATCATCATCTTCTTTATTGCACTTCATATATTGTTCTTATGTTGTGATAGTATTTATGTATTTGATTTGATATCTATCCAATTGTTCTATCTTCCTATACTTGTATTTGATGTACATATGTATTTCTCTTATTTTCCTTACCTATAATTGTTATGTATATAGAAATATTAGTGGAGACTATGTGGGCTACCATTTTGGATGTTTTTTAAATTGCAGGTGTTTCAATAATTTGTGTTTATATACTTTATTTTCAACTTAACTCAGTCGGCCTATGATACCTACTAAGTACAAATGAACCGTACTCATCCCTACTGTTCCTTTTTTATGTAGATTCAGGTACAAATACATCTCACAATAGTTGATTTAGGCGTTACTTAGAGCCCATTCGAGGTAGAAGTTGATATAAGCATCTGGAGTTAACTTTTACCTTTTCTTATCTCGACTATGTCTTTATTTATATTCAGAGACAAAGTTACTCCTTTTTGGATATTCTATATATTTTAACATTCGAGTTGCATTAGTTAGGTCTTACACTATGACACCAGGTTATGGGATTTATATGGTATCTTGACTTGTATTTCTGCTTTCACTATGTATGGTTTGACTCCACTTTAAGAGTTTTGTCTTGGGTTTTGGTATTGATTTCTTATTTCATATTAATTTGGGTGATAGGCTTACTTATCAAGGCTTGCTGTAACTAGTGCCATCATGACCCTTCGTTTTTGATTTATGATAAATTAGTATCAGAGTACCTAGGTTCATTGGTCTCAAAAGCGTAAGAATTGGGTGTCTAATAAAGTCTCACAGATTGTTATGTAGACGATCGTATCTATCTTCGAGAGGTATAAGATATCTTTAGGAAACTTCTCTTCTTTTGTTCCTCATCGTATGGATATTTCATACCTTATGTTCTAAGTCATATTTTAATCTTTTCTACACAGTTGGTAAGGACTAGATCCATTAAGGCTAGAGATTCAGGTCCATTATCTAAGAGAAGAGCCTCATCTAGAAGGGGAGTTGCAAGCCGTGGTCGGGCTCTACGTGGAGAATGGGTATGTGGATATACCCTATCTAGAGATAGCACTAGGGGACTCTTCCTTGAGCCTCGATATAAGCATTTAGAGATATGGGTCCTACCTAAATCCCATTGAATTTTTATCCCCCGATCTTTGAGAGGTTACTGGTTCATTTGTTGACCCTATCCAAGGACGTTCTTTTGAGTGCACCTGGTGTTCCTCCAGGTCTAAGTATTGTACCTCCATCTCATCCAAAGTCTACTTATAGAGTTCCTTTAATTCTGAGTATGGATCCTCCTGTTGTACCAATATCTACTTATGGTACTCCATAAACTTCGAGTGTGGTTCCCTCTTCAGTGCCTATATTTGAGTATAGTTTTCTGAGATCTGGAGTTCAGCCTTCTTTTAAGATGCCTCCTCAAATAGGTTCTCAACTAGTCAGATTTACTATGTCTCCTATTATTGAGAGTGCATCTATGCCTTCTGAGGATCAAATGAGCTTTGACAGATTCACTCATTTAGGCCCTCCTATGTTTAGAAATTCTATAGGTGGGGATACCTATGAGTTTTTGATAAATATTAGTGAGAAGTTGTATAACCTTGGTTTTCTTTAGTCGTATGGGGTTGCTTACACTATTTACCAATTTAGAAATGCAGCTAGAGATTGGTAGAAAATACTTATTAGCTGTCGACCTCTTGTTTCACCAGAGATGACTTGGAATCAATTTACAGAGTCCTTTTTAGACATATTTATGCCTTTCAATTTGAGGGATTAGATGATAGATAAGTTTGATCACTTGCCATAAGGCTTCATGACTATTATGGAGTATGAGGCATAATTCCATACCTTGTCTAGATATTCTTATACCAGTACTACCACTAAATCTAAGAAGATTCAAAAGTTTTTAAAGGGGTTAGTACTATGGATCATGCTAAGATAACTGAGTTTATTCTTTGAGTATCTTAGTGAGGTGTAAAAAAAAATGCATCGTCAGAGTGAGTTTAGAGGTCACATCATTTGAGATGGATATCATAGAGGTTTCTATGGGTATCATGGTAGACCAGTATAGGCAGCCTTTTTGAGTTTAGGTAGTGGGTCTTTTGGTTCGACAGCCTCAGATGGTCATCTTAGTTCAGTCGTACCTCCTTCCATTGAGCTAGGTCATAGGTTTTACTATGTGTGTAGTGATAGTGGCTATTTGGCCAGGGATTATCCCCTCAATGTTTTTAGACCTACTTCAGTATGGCTATTAGAGGTAGAGGTTCTACCAGGATTGCGAAAGGTATAGGTAGTGGTACCCATAGTGAAAGTTGCGGGGCTATCTAGTTAAGAGGTGGACGTGGTCAATGTTATGTTATACCTTCTAGTCTAGAGGAAGGGTCCTTCAATGCTGTCATTATAGGTATTGTCCCTATTTATTTCAAATCTGCATTAATGTTATTTAATTTGAGATCGACTTTTTCTTATGTGTTTGCATATTTTGCTTCAGGTTTTGATTTTTCTTATGAGCCTCTTGATGTGCCTATTTATGTATCTACCCCCAGAAGAGACTCTTTAGTGGTGGATCGGGTGTATCGATCTTATGTCGTAACTTTTCTTGGTATAAGACCTAGGTAGATTTGATTGTATTAGATTTGGTGGATTTTGATGTCATTTTGGGCATAGATTGGTTAGCTCCTTATTATGTCACCCTAGATTGTTATGTTAAGACTGTGACTTTAGCTACATCGAGTATGCCAAGGATAGCTTGGAAGGGTATGCTACATATGGGTCCCAAGAGAGTTATATCTTTTCGTCAAGCTCGTCCCTTGGTTGAGAGGTGGTGTTTGTCTTATTTGCCCTATATTCATGATACTAGTGTTGCTTCACCTTGTTCTTTGGATTTTGTTCGTATTGTCCATGAGGTTTTTGATATTTTCCTATGGATTTGCCTGCTATGCTTTCGGATCATGATATCAACTTTTCTATTGATGTTGAGTTGGGCACCAAGCCTATTTATCTTTCTTCTTATAAGATTGCCTCAGCAGAGTTAAAGGAATTAATAGATGAGCTGTATGAGTTATTAGATAAGGGATTTATTCGACCTAATGTATCATCATGGGGTGCACCTATCTTGTTCGTGAAGAAAGAGATGGGTCTCTGTGTATGTGCATTGATTATTGACAATTGAACAATGTGACGATTTAGAATAAGTATCCTTTTTCTCATATTAATGATTTTTTTGACCAACTTCAGGGTGCTTTGGTGTTCTTAAAAATTGATTGAGGTTCAGGTATCACCATTTAAGGATTAGAGCTTTGAATATCTTGAAGACAGCTTTTTTGACTCGGTATGGTCATTATGATTTCTTGGTCATGTCCTCTGGGTTGACAGATTCCCCAGCCACATTTATGGAGCTGATGAATAAGGTATTTGACAGTATCTCAACTCCTTTATTATTATATTTATAGATGATATCTTGGTTTATTGTAAGAGTGAGGACAACTACAAAGAGCATTTGTGGATTGTGCTGCAGAGACTAGGGATGAGAAGTTGTATGCTAAGTTCTCTAAGTGTGAGTTTTTGTTGGAGTCTAACTCTTTCTTGGGCCACGTGGTGACCAAGGATTATGGTTGATCTAGTCAAAATTGCAGCGGTTTGTGATAGGGCTTGTGATTCGAAGTTTTGTTGGCTTGAAAGGTTACTATTGGCATTTTGTTAGGGGTTTTTCAAATATTACAACTCCATTGACCAAGTTGACTTAGAAGAATATTTCCTTTTAGTGGTCTGATACATGTGAGGTGAGCTTTCAAAAGCTCAAAGACTTGTTGTCTTCATCCTCTATTTTTGCTATACCCAAGAACGGCGTGGGTTTTACCGTCTTTTATGATGCTTCAGGAGTTGGGTTAGGTCTTGTGTTGATGTAGAAGGGTAAGTCGATTGCGTATGCTTCTCGTCAATTGAAGCTCCATGAGAGAAATTACCCTACACATGATTTGAAGTTGTTCACGATTGTATTTTCTTTGAAGTTATGGAGGCATTGGTTGTGGAGTCCGTTGTGAGATTTTCTCAAATTATCGTAGCCTCTAGTACTTCTTCACCCAACGAGATCTTAATATGATGCAATATTTTTTGCTTGAGTTGCTTAAGGATTTTGACTTGACTATTTTCTATCATCTGGGCAAAGCTAATTTTGTTGTGGATGCCTTGAGCCGAACGTCGATTAGTATGGGTAACTTGACATATCTTTTGACACAAGAGAGACCTTTGGCCTTGGAGGTTTAGTCTTTGGCTAACCAAGTGGTTAGGCTTGATATTTTTGCACCTGGATATGTATGGCATTCGTGGAGGACTTCTTTGATGGAGCAGATTTGGGCTCATTTGTTTGATGATGTTGATGATTCGGGATAAGGTGTTGAGTGGTGAGGCTAAGAAAGCTTCACTTGATTCTGATGGTATTTTAAGGATTGGAGGCAGAGTTTGTTTTCTGTAAGTGGGTAATTATATTAGACTAATTTTAGAGGAGGCCTATTTTGCCAGGTATTCCATCCGAGAGTGACTAAGATGTATCATAATTTGAGACAACATTACTGGTGGGGTGGTATGTGGAAGGATGTAGCAGATTTCATAGCTCGTTACCTATGTTGGTAGCAAGTGAAGGCTGAGTATTTAAGGCTTAGTGGTTTACTTCCGAGGTTACCCATTCTCTAGTGAAAATAGGAATGGATCATTATAGACTTCATAACTGAAATGCCTTGTACTTCTCATAGTTTTTATAGTGATTGGGTCATCGTTGATTAATTGACCAAATCTGCTCATTTCATTGTAGTACAGGTTTCCTTTAGTGTTGAGAGGTTGACCTATATCTATATTCATAAGATAGTGTGTTTTCATGGTCTGCCAGTGTTTGTCATCTCAAATTAAGGTTTAGTGTTCACATCTCACTTTTGGAAGACTTTTCAGGAAGATTCGGGTATCAGGATTGATCTTAGTATAATTTTTTAACCCAGATCGATGGTGGACTATTCAAGTTTTGGAGGATATTCTCTACACTTGTGTCATGGACTTTGGTGGTCTATGGGAGCAATATCTAGCTTTGATAGAGTTTGCATATAATAAAAGCTACCATTCTAGTATTGAGATGGCTCTATTCGAGGCATTATATGGCAGGCGTTATCGCTCTCCAGTTGGTTGGTTTGATGTTTCGGAGATTAACCCTAAAGGTACGGACTTGCTTTGTGAGTCTTTGAATAGAGTTTGGATTATTCAGTATAGACTTCAAGTGGCTAGAATAGGCAAAAGTGTTGTGCAGATCGTAGACTTAGTGCCTTGAGATTCAATATTGGTGATCGTGTCTTTTTTCGTGTTCGCCCATGAAGGGCGCAACGAGGTTTGGAAGGAAGAACAAGCTTAGCCCCAGGTATATTGTGCCATTTAAGATTCTTCAGACTACTGGTGCTGCGGCTTATGAGTCGGCCTTGCCCCCAGATTTATCAGTTATTCAATCTAGTCTTTTAAGTTTCCATACTTCGGCCTTACATTCCGGATGAGTCTCATGTCATTCGCTGGGATTCAGTTCTGAGATATTCTAGTGGTTAAAGTTTAATGGAGACATAGACCTGTAGATGAGGCTACTTTGGGGTCGAGTCTGATATGCATAATAGTTATCCCCAGCTTTTTGTGGTCTCAGGTATTTCCCTTGCCTTTTGTTTGAGGACGAACTAGATTTTTAGTGGTGGATGATGTAATGATCTGACTTTTGGTGATTTGTGTAAAATATTTATTTCTATGTAATTTTACAATTTTACCCCTTCTCGTGGTTGTTTTGTGGTATTTCTAGTGTATGGGAATAATTGGCACAATTTCTATCCATTTTGGTATGATTTGTGCGAGTTTGTCATTTTTGGTGGCTTAAAAAGTCTTATAGTTGACTTTAGTCAACATTTATCGATATGTGCGTCAGTTGGCAAAACGATCTGTGCCAACAGATTCAAAACGTTGATTTTAGGTTGATAACGTGGTTGGTGTGGTTTTACAACTTTTATGTCTCATTTTGATTCTTAGTTTGAAAAATTATGAAATTGAGTTTCGGGAGTCAATTTTGTGAAAATAATTTTTTTTTAAATCTGATATCGCCATTGAGTTTGGAGCATCAAATTTGATTGGGTAGCGTAGTTTATTTGTGTTTTCGGGATTCCGAATACATCCCAAGGGGTTCGCAAGGAGTTGGAATTCTCCAAGTCTCCAGCTGGTGTGACCGCTAAAGTAGCCCTTTGGGCGTTTTAGCGCCCCTAGCCTGCTAGCAGGTACCGTTAAAGTGGTAACTTGGGTGCTTTAACGGACTGCCACCCTTGCATGGGCACCGCTTTAGCGGCACCTGGTATATTTAAATACTCTTTTTTTGCGATTCTTCACCATTTTTGAGACTTGAAGCTTGGGGTTCAAGTTTTGAGAATTTTATTCTATTTCTAAGCCTGGGTAAGCTCCAAATCCCTATTTCAATTGCTTTTCTTTGGTTCTTATCATTTAAACTTCATTAAAACTTGGATCCAAAGGTGAAATTTGGGGATTTCGGCTCAGAAGGCCTAAAAATAGTACTACTTTGATTTAAACTCCAATTTTCAATCCATTTTCACTTGGATATTCTCCTATGTGTTCCTTTATTCTTCGAAAATAAGTTTTAGGCAAAAATTTTGATTTTATTCTTCTTTTTCGATTTCATAATTTTTCATAATTTCAATTTCAATTTCATATTTCCTACTTCGAAAATATGGGTGTCGTTAGCTTTCTTTTGACTCGTAAATTCTATATTTGTATGTTTTAGTCGATTTCGGATCCTATTCATGAGAGGAAAGCTCTGTATTGAAGGATTTTTGGACCAATTTTTAGCATTAGAGGTAGGTTATAACTTAACTTTCTTCAGATTGAGTTGGGTAGTTAATAATAGTGTAAAATCATGTTATGGGTATGGAGTTGTTTCATGGAAAATGTATTGGGTGATTTATATGCTTGTATGGGGGCCTATGTGAATAATATTTGGTGATTTTGAGACATTATTTGCTATGTGTGACCGTGTGTGCTCTTATATGATGTTGTAGCATAGTATTGATATTTATTTGGTACTCTTTGGCTATGTTTGGTTTTACTCTTTTTAGTAAGAAAAAAGCCTAGATTTTTGGGATTTTATTTGGTACTTATGATATTATCTTGCATGTTTCACTTGGTGGTTTCTTGAATTATATTGGATCATGGATGGTTGGTTGATTTGAGCGGATTTTTGGCTCACTTGGTTGGTATATTAGATATTATCATTTTGATTTATTGTGAGCATTACATCCTCATATCATATTCATTCATGAAACATTGGTACCACCGTGAAAATTCTAGAAATACTGGCTTTTTCTAACAGAAATGTGACATCTTTAAAACTCTCTAATGATGTATATGCCAGAGAGGAGATATGGATATTGATATTGGATATTGGTTGTATATGGGTTGACAAACCCCCCATGTGTCCTACCTCGAGAGCACAGCTCGGTAGGTTTATATGGAGGTTGTACGATGACCTCGTACATCACATCATCATGATCATCATCTTCATTGCACGTCATATATTGTGCTTAAGCTGTGATTGTTTTTCTGTCTTTGACGTGATATCTGTCTATTTATTCTATCTTCCTAACATGTATTTGATGTACGTGTATATTTTCTATTCTTTTTCCTACCTGTAATTCTTAAATATGTGTATGTAGAACTATTAGTGGAGACGGTGTGGGCTACCATTTGGGATATTTTTCTGATTACAGGTGGCGTGTCCATAGTTTGTGTTTATATGCTTTATTTACTACTTTAGCCAGTCGGTCTATGATACCTACTGAGTATAAGTGGATCGTACTTATCCCTATTGCACCCTTTCGGTGCAGATCCAGGTACGAGTATGCCTCACAGCAGTTAATCTAGGCGTTACTTGGAGCCCATTTAAGGTAGCAGTTAATCTATGTATTCGGAGTTGACTTCTACATTTTCTTATCTAGACTATGTCTTTATTTGTATTCAGAAACAAAATTACTCCTTTTTGGATATCCTGTGTATTTTGACATTCGAGTTGTATTAGTTAGTTCTTACATTGTGACACCAGATTTTGAGATATTATATGGTATATCGACTTGTATTTTCATTTTTACTCTATATATGTGGTTTGACTCCATTCTAGGATTCTCGCCTTGGGTTTTGGTATTGATTTCTCATTTCATCTCAGTTTGGGTGATAGGCTTACTTGTCAAGGCTTGTTGCAACAAGTGCAATCATGGCCCTTGATTTTTGGATCGTGACACCTTAAACCTGATTCAAGAACAACTCTCAACACCAACTTGTGATACAACATCAAAACAAGAATTGAGGTTCGATTTTGGCCTGATTCCCAACCTCTGACTCTGACTCTAAATGGTACCCTCTATCCTGCTCCATCCCTTACTCAATTCTCAAATCAAAATTCGAGGTCAAGTCCTAGGTTAGTGTAACGACCGGAGAACCTATCCCGAGATGTCACATAGTGCTTAAGACCACACGCGTCCTCAAGCTAACGCTCTACTGCCTGTCATCACTTTCAGAACTCACTACAATGAAAATAATGCTAGAATAAGAAAGAATAATCATTCCATGAACACACTGGAATATGAAGAGATACTGTCCTGTACAGTCAAAATACTGAAGTTCTTCACATACTGATACTCTAGTCTGACAAACCCTCTACTACATAAGACTGAAGAGCCATTGGGACAGATCCCCCAACTGACTCGTACTGGTCTGAAAGGAAACAACCATATATTAACAAGACAAAATCAGGGAATAGGTCCTCGAACCATGAGGACTCACCAACTGCAGAAATGTAGATGAAGGTACTCGAAGATCACTGTCGCTGCAGAGACTAAGCACCTGAACCCACATCACGAGGAAATATGGAACACAGAAGAGTATGGAAATCAGTACTTGGGAATGTACTGAGTATGTGGGGGTGTATACAACATTTTTAAATAATATCATAAATGTAAAATAAAAATCATGCATGCTGACAATAATGACTCTCTTCGCTTAAATTTCCTAAAACATAATTTCCATAAATCATCAATAATAACACATGCTTCATAAATCTCATAAATCATTGGACTCGACTCATGACTTAGAGTGACTCGGTAACTCAAGAAATTTAGACTATTATGGACTTGGGAGTTTTTAATAATCGACATAAACTATGTGAGCCGTATGGAGTCCAACGTTTTGCCCTTCTAAGGAGAGAACCCTACATTTGCGGGAGCGTTAAACTCTTTCCAGGGAGTATAACCTCAAACTCATCTCTGTGATCACAAACTCAGCTCTATGGCCCTCAAATCTTAATCCTACGGTGGCATGTAGTTCTGGGTAAATACCACATTTCTTCCTCGGTGCTAAATACTACTTCCAGACACAAGCTCAGAACGCATTAGGAAATCCACCACAAACATCACAAGGGTTTATGATGAAGACCAAATCAAATCTCTTTCTAATTTATCAAATCATAATCAATTTGTGGATTCCTAACTCGACTCAAATCAAACCAGTCTTTCTCAATATCAAAATGTATCAATTCATTAAATCATGGTAACATCAATAACTTTGATGAAATATCAACACTCATTGTAACAACTCAATAATCCAATTATCATAAGGAGGCTTAACGCTTGACACACATCTTAAAAGCACTTGAAATATCAACTCATAAGACTTATCTTAAATCACTTAGAAATCATCATTCCATAGTAACAATATACATCTCATGGCATAAATTCTCAATTTAAGAAATAGAGCAATGAAATAGTTATGTATATCAACCTTGAATAGCTCAATTCTCTTAAATCAATGATAAAATAATTTGGGTATAAACCCACTTGCAAAATCATAAAATTCCAATAGTAAAGATCAATTCTTTGGGCACAAGAATGAAAGGATATTCTTGTTCATGCCCTACATACCTTGGATTATGATTTTTAAGATTAACAAGCTTGATTGGAAACTCTTCTTTACACTTTTGAGCTAAGTTTCTTGATGTCTTTGACTTGGAGAACTTAATTCTTGAACAACTTGGTGAAATCTTTGGAAAATTCTTGAATTTCTTGGAGAAGATTTGATTTAGGATTTTGGAAGAAACCCTAGTTTCTAGAAGGTTATGGAAGAGAAAGGAGAAAAATGAACTTCTCTTCTCTACTTGGATATATATACAAGACCAAAATGGGTGGAAAATACCAAAATGCGCTTTTAAAAAAAGTTGAAAATTGCAGATCAGGGACTGTGTCGGTCGAACTTACAGTCCGTCAAAGGAACTGACAGTCTACCAGATCATCCGTCACTTGAGTGCCAAAACTAGGACATTCTACCTCGACATGACGGTCGAAGTAACGATCCGTCAGGAAACTGATTGTCCACCAGATCGTCCGTCACTCGGGGATCAAAAATGGGACATTCTGCCTCAACTTGACGGTCCGTCAAATTTTTGGCGGCCCACCATTTTGGCCGTCGCACGATGGCCAACAAAAGGGGTTACTACCTTGGCTTGATAGGACAATTGATGGTCCACCAAGGACTTGGCGGTCCTTCAGATCTACCATCAGGCCTGGGCAATTCCAACATCGCTTGGTAAAACTGCCATAACTTCCTTGTCTGATATCGAATTTTGATGAAATTAGTATCAATGGAAAGATTATTCAATACTCTACATAACAAAAAGTAGAAATTAGTGAAATACAACACAATATAGACATTAATCAATTTGAAGCCACCCCTATCCACTCAAAAGACATATTTAGGCTTAAGGAACAATCGGGGTATTACAATATCTTCCCCTTGGAAACATTCGTCCTTGAATGTTGCTAGTTAGGCTCAAGACCAAAGAGAAAAATGAGGACACACAGCTGGAACGACCAACTCGAAGGGCTTACTTTACTCTAAACTTTTGAGTACTGCACAAAATGAACGAATCATAGAGAGAATAACCATATAGCTAAATGCACAATTGAATTGAGGAAGAATAGTACCTTTGGCTTGATTTGAACTCGTGGAAAAGAGATGAGGGTAACTAGCTCACATATCTGCTTCTGCTTCCTAAGTAGCACGCTCTACTGATTGATTTCGCCACAGAATTTTAACCAAGGGAACTTCTTTGCTCCTTAGTCTACGGACTTGATAATCTAAGATCTCGACCGGAACTTTTTGCAACCTGACTAACTCTCAAAAGTATAGCTTAGTATAGTCCTTAACGGTGAAAGATGTATGTACTGGCAGAAAATATGCTGACTTAGTCAACCTGTCTACAATGACCCATATAGAATCATGATAACGACGAGAAAGAGGTAAACCGGTCACGAAATCCATGTTCACCTCTTTTCACTTCCATATAGGAATGCTAAATTCTTGCATCATCCCACCGGGTCTTTGGTGCTCTATCTTAACTTGTTGGCAAGTTGAATACTTCTCTACAAACTTTGCTATATCCTTTTTCATACCATTCCACAATAAATTTCACGCAAATCGCGGTACATCTTGGTAGCATCGAGATGAATAGAGTACCGCACGCCATACGATTTATCCATAATTCTCTCCCTCAAATCATCAACATCAAGCACACACAATCTATTCTAAAATCTCAATACACCATCTCCCCCTTGGGAGAAAACCTCCACCTTTTGGTCTTTAACTGACTCTTTTAATTTGACCAAACATGAATCCATATCTTGCTTCTCCTTTAATTCCAAGAATAAAGAAGATTCAGAACTACTCTAAACCCAAACATTACCCTTAGCTAAATCAAGAAATCTAACACCTAACCTAGCCAAACGATGCACTTCGCGGGACAACTCCTTCTTATCTTCTTCTATATGCGCTACACTGCCCATGGACGATCTGCTAAGGGCATCCGCCACTACATTGGCCTCGCCCGGGTGATACAACATACTCATATCGTAGTCCTTCAGCAATTCTAACCATCGCCTTTCTCGAAGGTTCAACTCTCTCTAAGTAAACACGTACTGCAAACTCTTGTGATCCATAAAGACATCAACATGAACACCATACAAGTAGTGTCTCCATATTTTCAAGGCAAAAACCAATACAGCTAATTCGAGATCATAGGTCGGATAATTCTTGTCATGAGGTTTACATTGTCGGGAGGCATAGGCTATAACCTTACCCTTCTGCATCAACACACACCCAAAACCAACTCTCGAAGCATCACAATACACCACAAAATCATCTACACCATTAGGCAGGGTCATCACAGGGGTTTAAGTGAGTCGAGTCTTCAACTCCTAAAAACTCTTCTCGCAGGAATCTGACCACAGGAATTTAACTTTCTTTTGGGTTAACCGGGTCAAAGGAGCAACAATGGAAGAGAAACCTTCCACAAAACGATGGTACTAACCGGCTAGACCTAAGAAACTCCTAATATCAGACGGAGAGATAGGTCTAGGCCAATTTTTCACAGCTTCTACCTTTTGAGGATCAACTCGAATACCTTCCAAAGAAACAATATGACCCAGGAAGGTAACTGGCCTTAGCCAAAATTCACACTTGCTAAATTTAGCGAATAACTGATGATCTCTAAGGGTATGCAAGACAATTCAAAGATGATCTACATGGTTGGTCTCATTTCAGGAGTACACAAGAATGTCATCTATGTATACAATAACAAACATATCTAGGTACTGTCTGAACACCTGATTCATAAGTTCCATAAAAGCTGATAGGGCATTTGTTAGCTCGAAGGACATGACCAGGAATTCAAAATAACCATAACGGGTGCGGAAAGCTGTCTTTGGAATATCACACTCTCTGACTTTAAGTTGGTGATAGTCATATCTCAAATCTATTTTCGAGAAATAACTACCACCTTGCAGCTGATCAAATAGGTCATCAATTCTAGGAAGAGGGTACTTGTTCTTGATTATGACCTTGTTAAGGTGATGATAGTCAATGCACATATGCAATGAACCATCTTTCTTTTGCACGAATAGAATGGGTGCTCCCCAAGGAGATACACTGGGCCTTATGAAACCCTTATCAAGAAGATACTTGAGTTGCTTTTTCAACTTCTTAAGTTCTATAGGGGCCATACGATACGGAGAAATAGAAATAGGCTGCATATCGAGAAGAAGATCAATCCCAAATTCTATCTCTCTATCGAGAGGTACCCCTAGGAGATCTTCTGAGAAAACATCAAGAAATTTATTGACAATGCTAATAGACTGAATAATCAGAGTCTCAGACTTAGTGTCTTTAACTCAAACCAAATGATAGACACAACCCTTGGATATCAATTTCCTGGCTTTTAGGTAGGATATAAAATGACTCTTGGGAGCTACAGAATTTCTGGATCACTCAAAAACTAGCTCGTTGGGAAACTAAAACTTGACTACACAGGTACGACAGCCTATAGATGCATAGCAAGAGTAAAGCCAATCCATACCTAGAATAATGTCAAAATCAACCATAATTAGCTCAATCAAATCTGGAAGCATGATTCTGTTAAGGACAGTGATAGGATACTTCTTATACACTTGCTTAGCAACAAAAGATTCACCCATTGGCGTAGAAATTAGGAAAGGCTCAGGAATCTTTTCAGCACTGATTTCAAAATTCACAGCCACCAACGGAGTCACATAAGAAAGACTTGACCTAGGGTCCATCAATATATACACATCGAAATAAAATACACGAAGTGTACCAGTAACAACATCTGGTGAATCCTCCTGCTCCTCGAGGGGTGGTATAGCATAAAAGTGATTCTGGCGTTGACTACCTATAGCACTAGATGAGGCACCCTGAGAAGGAGTAGGATGAACTAAAGGGGATAGAGCACTAATAGCCTGACTCTGGGGACGAACATCACGACTCCACTGACTAATGTATGGGCAATCTCTGAATCTATGGCCCAACTTACCTTAACTAAAACAATCTCTCCGATCAACTAAGAACTCACCAGAATGGTCCCTACCACACTTCGAACATGAGGGGAATGAGGTTTATTACTCACACTATCCTGGGACCTGGACATAATAGGTCTATTACCCTGCTCTTGCCTAATTCTGATTACGGGAGCACTGGCTGATGAAGGCGCTGGCACAAGCAAACGGTTCTGGGACTGAGGGCGATTTTCTCCAGAAAAACTAGTCTGACTATACCCCTACTGCTCTGATCTAACTCTCTTATTTACCCCAACTCTTTCTCTCTCTTTCACCTTGTCCGCTTCAATCTACTAAGCATGTATCATTAGTCTAGAAAGGTCCATGTCCGTATTAAGTATAGCGGACCTACACTCTTTCACAACATAACTAGATACACCAGCCAAAAACTTACTCATACTAGTTCTAGAATCACCCATCATACCGGGAGCATACTTAGATAACTAGTTGAACTTATGACAATACTCCTTAACTGTCATAGGGCCCTATCTCAAGTTCATAAATTTTTCTAATTTCACTTCCCTCGGCTCCGGGGGAAAGAATCTATCTAAGAACATGTCCTGGAACAACTTCCAAATCATGGGAGCGGCATCTTCCCTCTACTCTTCCTCCATATCTCCACCCAATCATAAGCAATATCTTTTAAGTGATAGGAAGATATCTTCTCACTCTCTTCCTCCGTTACATGCATAATTTGGGTGATCTTTTTTACCTATCTCTGACCCATAAAACTCTGGCGGATTCATCCACATAAAGTCATGAACCCAAGCTGCCACTGAATTACCTTCTTGAAGAGATGGAACTATAACCTGTGCATGAGTCTGAGCATTGGCAGTAACCGCCTGGGCTAGCGCCTGAAAAGCTGCCTAGAATTTTGCATAGGATATTGTCTCATATAAAGGATCAATGGGTTGAGACTATTCATTATTTCTGTGAGCTCTACGAGGAGGCATTTTCTATCATAAAATAGCACAAATTAATAGCAGAGAGAAATAGTCATAGGCACGATAGACTTTTGAAAGAAAGAAATAGCTTTTCCTAAAATGTTCTATAGCCTCTTGCTCATAGATGTGGTGCGCTACACACCGATGATCAAGACTCTACGTAACGTGGCTTGTCAGACTCCCTAGGACTCTTTGAACCTTAGGCTCTGATACCAAGCTTGTAACAACCCGAGAACCTATCCCGAGATGTCAAATAGTGCTTAAGACAACACGTGGCCTCAAGCTAACCCTCTTCTGCCTGTCATCACGTTCAAAACTCACTACGAGAAAAATTAAGCTAGAGTAAGAAAGAATAATCATGCCATGAACACATTGGAATATGAAAAGCTATTGTCCAGTATAGTCAAAATACTGAAGCTCTGCACATACTGGTACTCTAGTCTGAGAAAGCCTCTACTATATAAGACTGAGAAGCCATTGGGACAGATCCCCCAACTGACTTGTACTGGTCTGAAAGGAAACAACCATCTATTAATAAGACAAATTCAGAGACATAGGTCCTCGAACCATGAAGACTCACCAACTGTAGAAATGTAGATGAAGATAATCAAAGATCACTGTCACTGCTGAGACTGAGCACCTGAACCTACATCACGAGGAAATATAGAACACAGAAGAGTATAGAAATCAGTACTCAGGAATGTACTGAGTATGTGGGGGTGTATGCAACATTTTTAAATAATAGCATAAATGCAAAATAAAAATCATGCATGCTGATAATAATGACTCTCTTCGCTTGAATTTCCTGAAATATAATTTCCATAAATCATCAATAATAACACATGCTTCATAAATCTCATAAGTCATTGGACTCGACTCAAACTATTTTACTCATGAATTAGAGTGACTTGGTAACTCAAGAAACTTAGACTATTATGAACTTGGGAGTTTATTATAACCGATATAAACCATGTGAGCTGCATGGAGTCCAACATTATGCCCTCCCAAGGAGAAAACCCCACATTGGTGGGAGCGTTATACTCTTTCTAGGGAGTATAACCTCAAACTCATCTCTGTGATCACAAACTCAGCTCTTTGGCCCTCAAATCTCAATCCTACGGTGGCACGTAGTTCTAAGGAAATACCATATTTCCCGCTCGGTGCTAAATACTACTTCCAGATAAAAGCTCATAACACGTTAGGAAATCCACCACAAACATCACAAGGGTCTATCATAAAGACCAAATCAAATCTCTTTCTCATTTATCAAATCATAATCAATTTGTGGATCCCTAACTCGACTCAAATCAAACCAGTCTTTCTCAATATCAAAATGTATCAATTCATTAAATCATAGCAACATCAATAACTTTGAAAAAATATCAATACTAATTGTAACAACTCAATAATCCAATTTATCATAAGGAGGCTTAAAGCTTAACACATATCTTAAAACCACTTGAAATATCAACTCATGGCACTTATCTTAAATCACTTAGAAATCATCATTTCATAGTAACAATATACATCTCATGGCATAAATCTCAATTTAAGAAATAGAGTAATGAAATAGTTATTTATATCAACCTTGAATAGCTCAATTCTCATAAATTAATGATAAAATAATTTGGGTATAAACCCACTTACAAAATCATAAAATTCCAATAGTAAAGATCAATTCTTTGGGCATAAGAATGAAAGGATATTCTTCTTCAAGCCCCACATACCTTGGATTATGATTTTTAAGATGAACAAGCTTGATTGGAAACTCTTATTTACACTTTTGAGCAAAGTTTCTTGATGCCTTTGACTTGGAGAACTTAATTCTTGAACAACTTGGTGAAATCTTTGGAAATTTCTTGAATTTCTTGGAGAAGATTTGATTTAGGATTTTGGAAGAAACCCTAGTTTCTAGAGGGTTATGGAAGAGAAAGGAGAAAAATGAACTTCTCTTCTCTACTTGAATATATATACAAGACCAAAATGGGAAGAAAAGACCAAAATGCCCTTTTAAAAAGAGTTGAAAATTATTGATCGGGGTCTGTAATAGTCGAACTGACGGTCCGTCAGAGAAACTAACGGTCCACCAGATCGTCCGTCACTCGAGTGCCAAAACTAGGATATTCTACCTCGACGTGATGGTCGAAGTGACAATCCATCAGGAAATTGACGGTCCACCAGATCGTCCGTCACTCGGGGGCCAGAAATGGGATATTCTGCCTCTACTTGATGGTCCTCTTGACGGTCCGTTAAATTTTTGGCGGCCCACCATTTTGGCCGTCGCACGATGGACAGTAAAAGTGGTTACTACCTTGGCTTGATGGGACAATTGATGGTCCACCAAGGACTTTGTGGTCTTTCAGGTCTACCATCAGGCTTGGGTAATTTCAACATCGCTTATTAAAACGGTCATAACTTCCTCGTTCGATATCGGATTTCAATGAAATTGGTATTGATGGAAAGCTTATTCAATGTTCTACACAAAAAAAAAGTAGAAATTAGAGAAATACAACACTATATAGACAACAATCACTTTAAAATCCACCCCTATCCACTCAAAAGATAGATTTAGGCTTAAGAAATGATCGGGGTATTACAGTTAGGAGTTAGGGTGGGGTCTAAGGTTGAGTATCTACATGGGGTCATAAGTTAAAAGTCAAATTCAAATCTTGAGTCAGTTGTCAGTGTCAGGTCTCGGATTTAGTATCGGGGTTAGGTCTTATGAAATGAATCTAGGTTAAAGTCAAGAGTCAAGGTTGAGTATCAGGGTCGAGACTTGAGTTGGAGATGATTTTTTATTTGGCGTCAGGTGTTAGTATTGGGTCTTGATCGGGAGTTTGGAGTTGGGGTTGAATCTCAGATCGGGTGTAAGGATTTGTTTGTGGGTCGGGAGCTGGGGTCAGGTCTCGGCATTGGGTCCTAAGTTGACAATTATTTCAACTTATTGGTCTGTTGTATATTATTACATCTTTCCTTATTTTTTAACCCATCAGTGCATATGAAACTGAAATTCCATGCTACTAGTCAAATTGTTTTCCAGTGTCTTCTGAATATTTTCGCATGTATAATTAGGAAATAAATATTTTAGAAACCTAAGCTACAACTTTAGTCTACTACATTACATAATCAAAAAAGTTACGACTATACCCCTGAACTTTGATAAATGATACAAATATACCCTCCGTCATACTTTAGATACAGATATACTCCGAAAAAGGTATGAATATACCCCTGAACTATGGTAAATGGAATGTATATGCCCCTCGTTATACTTTGGGTATGTTTATACCCTTGCCGTTAATAATTTAGTGCGAATATACCCCTGGCCCTAATGGCTTGCCACATGTCAAAATTCTATCGGTTGAATTTTTTTAGAAAAAAATTATTAGCCTAAATAATTAAATTATCCTAATCAAATTTCTTACCCAACCCGGTCCATGAAATTTTTAGGAGAATCATAATAAGAATCTTTCTCACTCTCTCTTTCCCTGAAAAAAAATCTAACAAGTATCTTCAAATTGTTCTTCGTTCAACCCTCGACTCTTCTCTCTCTCAAAAATTTCTATTTTTCTCTTTATCTCCCTTAACTTTTCTATTTCTACTCTCTACGCGTCTCTTGATCTCTCTGATTGGGTGTGTAGAGTTTCCATGTGAAGCTGTGAGGGTGTGCATCCATTTTCCAGTGAGTGTTATGTGTTTTTCCGGTGAAGTGTGTGTGTATCGTGTGCATTTTTCTCTGTGTGTGTTGTGTGTTATATTGCTATCTATTCAATGATAGTGATGGTGTATGGGTCGGTCTGTATATGTGTAAGGGTGTTGTGTATTTATGTGCACCAGTAATGGTGTATGTGTTTTCGGTGACTATGTGTATGAATGTGTGGTATTGTGGTGTGTTCTTGGAAAAAATGAAAGAAATGGCATCGGGTCGGGTCTGGGTCGGGTGTAGGAACTGATTTAGGATAATTTAATTATTTAGACTAATAAATTTTTTTAAAAAAAGTTCAACCATTAGGATTTTGACATGTGGCTCGCCGTTAGAGGCAGGGGTATATACGCACCAAATTATTAACGGCAAGGGTATAAATGTACCAAAAGTATAACGAGGGGCATATATGTACCATTTATGATATGTCAGGGATATATTCGTACCTTTTCTGAATATACTCTTGCTGTCAATGAAAATGTATATATATACCCCTAAACTTTGATGAATGGTACAAATATACCCTCTATCTGTAACGCCCCAAAATTTGGATCCGAGATGTCACACGGTGCTTAGGGGCATAAGTGACCCCAAGCTAACCCTCCTACTAGCTTAATTCATAGACAACTAGATAAAATGCTTAAATCTATATAAAATCAGCGAAAATATAGAACTTCTTTGAACTTGATCTATATAAACACGAACTTTACAAGATTACAACTCTACTTTTACCAAACAAAACTGAAACTGAATACATCAACTTCTACTGACTGTCTATGAAGCCTCTACTGGTACTGACTTTAGATAGCCGGGTCATGACTACCAACTATCTAAGATCAATACGACTAAATTAAGAAAAATACAATACTTCTCGAACTGTATAACCAACTCAAGCCCTCGAATCAAAAGGACTCGTCACCTGCTGAATGGGAGCAGCGGACTGACTGAATGCGGTATCTGCGCTACAACTTGCACCTACATTATAAGACACTGTAGAATATAGAAATATATGGGGGTCAGTACTTTAAGGAATGTACTGAGTATGTGGGGATGCAATACAACGTTATAAATAATATCATAAATGATTATGAAAATCATGCATGCTGACGATAACAACTTTCTTCGCTTGAATTAACTGAAATATATTATTATAAATCATCAATAATAGTACACGCATTATAAATCTCATAAATCATTATACTCAACTCAAACTCTTTAAATCATGACTTAGAGTGACTCGATAACTCATGAAAACTTGGACTATTATGGACTTGGGAGTTTCTTATAACCAACATAACTACACCATATGAGCCGCATGGAGTCCAACGTATTGTCCTCCTAAGGAGAGAGCCCCACATTGGCGGGAGCGTCGTACTCTTGCCAGGGAGTAAAACCTCAATTTCACAATCACAATCCCACACTCGAACTTTGGCCCACAATTATCAACATCAATCCTACGGTGGCATGTAGTTTCGGGGAAATACCAAATTTCCCGGTCGGTGCTAAATACTCGTCCCAGACTCAGCTCAGAACGCGTTAGGAAATCCACCTTAATCAATATCAATTCCTGGGTCTATCATGAAGACCAAAACAATAATATATCTCATCGATAAATCATATACAACTGTGGATTCTTAATTTGACTCAAAATCAAACAATCTTTCTCAACATCAAGATGTATCAATTCATTTAGTCATGGCAACATCAATAACTTTGAGGAAATATCAAGACTCATTATAACAACTCAATCTTATGAATCAATATACTCAATAATCTAATTTTTCATATGGAAGCTTAAAGCTTGACACATGTCTTGAAAGCACTTGAAATACCAACTCATGGTAGAACATGAAATTCACAATATTAAATATCAAGTCATAATTTGGAAATTGTAAAATAGTCATGTATCAAAAACTTCAAGAAAACATCATAGAACTCATTATTGACTCTCAAGCTCAACTATTAATATATATATTCAATAATCAAACTTCTCGTAGAAAATCTTAAATCATGACTCTGATCTTAAATCATCCAGAAATCATCAACTCATAATAACAATATTCAACTCATGGCATAAGTTCTCAATTTAAGAAATAAAATGATGAAATAGTCATGTGTATCAATCTTGAATAGCTCAACTATCATAAATCATTAATAAAGTAATTTGGGTGTAAACCCACTTTGCAAAATCATGGATTTCAATAGTAGAAATTGAATCTTTGGGCACAAGAACGAAAGAAGTGTTCTTGTTCAAACCCCACATACCTTGGATTATGGATTTAAGATGAACAAGCTTGATTGGGAACTCTTCTTCACACTTTTGAGCTAAGTTTCCTGATGCCTTTGACTTGAAAAATTTGATTCTTGGACAACTTGGTGAAATCTTTGGAAGATTCTTAAATTTCTTGGAGAAGATTTGATTTAGGATTTTAGAAGAAAACCCTAGTTTCTTGATCTTTTTCTTGGAAGAGAATGAGAGATAATGAAGGTTTTCTCCACTACTAGTATATATAGAGGCTAAAAATGAGTGGAAAAGACCAAAATACCCTTTTAAAAATGTCCTTGAGTTGCTGAAAAAATATACTTGACGCCATCCGTGGCAGGCCGTCAGGTCCGTGATAGGCCGTCACGAATGGTCATCACAAAAAGGAGTCCAATTCTTGATTTTATGCCCAGGGCTGACGACATCATCTGAAATATCATCACAATATGACGACATTGTCAAAAATGGCGTCAGAAACGTGACAGTCCGTCAGAACCGTCGTCACCGATTTCCATCTTGACATGATGGAGTAAAATGGGCATAACTCTTTGCTCCGATATCGGATTTTGGAAAAATTAGTATCGTTAGAAAACTAATTAAATTATCTATCTGTTTATAGGTCATTATCTCAAAAATTCCTAGTATAATGAGAGATATTCTCATTTGAAATTGACTATACTAATATCCTTCCCAAGAATTCAATTGATAAGGAATATTTTGATTCGCCCAATCTTTAGGACATCTTTAAGGCCTTAATACACACCATACTTGATTAGAAAACAACCAAATCACTATAATTTATTTCTCAAGAGCTTGATTAATGGTTGCACTATTGGTTAGAGTCTCGAGAAATTACAAAATGGCTCTAACTTCCTCACCGGGTGTCGGATTCGGTTGAATCTTATGTCGATGGAAAGCTTATCCGATTCTCCATATAATAGAAAGTAGAATTTATAGAAATAAAACATGAGATAAATAACAATCAATTTGGAAGTCATCCATATTCACTCAAAAGATGGATTTAGGCTTAAGAAACGATCGGGCTATTACACTATCATACTTTAGATACAACTATACCCTTGCATGAATAAAAAGGTACATATATACCCTTCTCACTAACGGTAGGACATGTGTCATAATCCTGTTTGTTTGACCCTTTTTTAATTTAATTTATCCCAATTCCACCCAAAATAATTTTAATTTAACCCATAACTCGATCCAACTAATAACTCAAACTCAACCCGGTCTAATATAAAGAGAAAGAGAGAATGAATATATGTGAATAGAGATGTGTCTTGAAGGTTCTATTAGATCAGGTCGGGTTCAAATTATTATTTGGATCGATTTGTGGGTTAAATTAGAATTATTTTCAGATAGGATGGGGATAAATTAAATTAAAAAGGGCAAATAAACAAGACTGTGACACATGTCCTGTCGTTAGTAAGAAGGGTATATATATACATTTTCATTAACGGGAAAGATATATTTCTACCTAAAGTATGACGGATGGTATATCTGTACCATTTATCAAAGTTTAGGGGTATATATGTACCTTTTCATTAATGGCAATGGTATATTTATGCATAAAGTATGAAGGAGGGTATATCTTTACCATTCATTAGAGTTTAAGGGTATATTTGTACCTTTTCCTTTACATAATTAAGTCGGAGACTAATATGAACCTTTTCTTATGTGCTAGTTGTTAAAGCTCTTTATTTATTTTGCCACACTTATATATTTAAATTACTTAGTTATTTTAGAATAATTAATCAATAAGTTCATGTTCTATAATCTAATTACTCATGATATTAAATTTAAGAGGGACTCAAGGTAATTTTTATCTTACATGATCTTTGGTGATACAGGTTAATTAAATAGAGTTAATTGGAATTAGTTTATTAAAGGTTTCTAACATGATTTAAATGTTAAAGAGAAAATGGTCTGTTAGCCCCCAACCTTTAGTCGAAATCTCAACTACACACTCAACCTTTTAATGTGACCTATTACCCCCCTGAACTTATTTTTATCAAATTTATTACCCCCAGTTGTTAACGTGTCACTGGACGTGACTACACGTGCCCATAGGCTCGTCAGTTGACTTTTTTTCGCTTTAAAATCATTATTTTTTATTGCCACATCATTATTTTTAATAATTATTATTTTTTCTTAATAAATATTGGCTTCTTCTTCTATTCTTCTTCTTCAATGGCTTCTTCTTCTTCTTCTTCTTCTTCTTTTTCTTCTTCTTCTTCTTCTTCTTCTTCTTCTTCTTCTTCTTCTTCTTCTTCTTCTTCTTCTTCTTCTTCTATTCTTCTTCTCAATTCCTTCAATGGTGCAGCTTCAATGGTGAAATGCCGATGAACAGTGACGGCGCCAAAAAATTCAAAATTTCATCGACTTTTTTTTTGATGAATTTCACGTAATTCGATTCAACATTTTGATTCAACACGTTGATTCAACATTTGATTCAACTTCACGTAATCAATGGCCTTCGACTTTTTTTATTCAACATTCTCACATAATTCGAGTTCTTGGATGCCATTGAAGAATTTAAGAAGAAGAAATGAAGAAGAGAAATTGAAGAAGAAGAAAGAAAAATAATAATTGTCATTGATGGGTTCTTGGGTGCCATTGAAGAAGAAGAAGAATTGGAGAAGAAGAAATAAAGAAGAAAAAGAAGAAAAAGAAGAAGAAGAAGAAGAAAGAAAAATAATAATGTTAAATTATTATTTTTTTTGAGTAAAAAAATAAAAAATGACGTGGCGACGCGTGCATCACACCATATTTGTAATGACTGGTTGTCAGTTTTGGGGGGTTTAATAATTCCACTTTAAAATAGTTCAGGGAGATAATAATTCCACTTTAAAATAGTTCATGGGGGTAATAGGTCACCTTTAAAGGTTGAGTGTGTAGTTGGAATTTAAGGTAAAGATTGGGGGGGGGGGGGGGGGGGGGGTAAACAGACCATTTTCTCAATGTTAAATAATGTTTGTTCTCTTTTAAATCCATTAGAAGAGTCATGTGTCCTGACTCTTCTTTTGCGAGAAAAATGAGACACAACAGGATTAATACAGGATAGAGCGTACGTACTAACCGACTCCCCTTACCCTCTCATGTTTCAACCATTATGGATGCGAAGATTGTAAATTCTTAATGGGATTAACTGCGATCCCTTATATCACGGTGTTACTGTTACACACGTTGCCTTCTCACCAAACGCCAAAGACTCTCAAATAAGTGCCTGTTTGGGATTGCTTATTTCTCAAAATAAGCACTTTTTTTGAGAAAATTAAAAAAAAAATTAAAAGAAGGGTGTTTGGTAAACTTGAAAAAGTGGTTTTAAAAATAAGTAGAAGCAGTTTTTCTTCTTCTGGGAAGAAGCAGAAAATTTTTGTTTTTCAAAAAAAGTAGAAGCAGAAAATTATTTTTTTATGACAAAAATATTCCTATCACACACACACACACATATACACACACACACATACACATACATATATATATATGTATATATATTCCTTATTAATTAATTAGCATATCTTACAAGTTTGATTAACGTTTGAATTTTAAAATTTTACATTTCATATTTACATCATAATTCTTTATGATTTATATATGTTATTTTATTTTCACTCATTATCTTTAAATAAATTTAAAAATATTATTGATGATGATGACTATAGAATATATAATTTTTTATTTCTTATTATTAATGATAACAATTGACAGATGAATCATGTTACAAGATTGTATTTTGACAACATATGTAAAATTTTCTCGAATATTTAATTTTAAATAAGTAATTCATGAAAAGTGACATATTTGTTATAATAGAGTGTGTGTGTGTATGTATGTATGTGTATGATGATTGTTTATTCGTAGTAAATTTTGACACAGTAAAAATATATTTAAAAAAAAAGATAATAAATAACAGATAGAATAAATATTATTTAGTGGACTCAGGTTATCGACAATGATTGGTTCTTTAGGACCATATAAAGGGGAGCGTTATCATCTCTCTGATTTCAGACGTAATTCTAACTTCAAAAATTCAAATGAGACTTTTAATTTCTTTCTCTCCAGTTTGAGATGTACAATTGAAAGAACATTTGGAGTTTAAAAAAATAGATTTTCTCTCCTAAGTTCAATGTCATCTTGTAAATTCGACACTCAAGTTCATCTTGTTACAACTACTATGGCTATACATAATTTTATACGACAACACTGTACTATTGATAAAGACTTTAACTATTATGATAACGAAGACATCATACAGAGATCGAAGAAGCAAACTAGCCTTTTCGTATACTTTCAGAAATACAATACAAATGTTCCATACTTTGTAGACATTGCGTGGTAAAAATAGGGATGAAATCGTTGCAAATTTTTGTGATGTATGAAGGACTAATTATTTTTGTCGTTAATTTTGTCATATGTAGTGATTTAATTTATGAAATAACTTTTGTATTTATTTTTGTTTGATATCTTAAGTAATATTTAAATTATATAAGTAATATATCACCATTTAATTTGTTTAATGTATTTATGTATATAAAAATTGATTGAAAATTTTAGAGTATGTAATTTTTAATTAAATAAAAAAATTTAATTAAAAATATTATAATAGATATTTAAAATAAATTTTCTCTATAAATTGATTTTAGTATTCAAAGTCTATTAATAGATGTCCTTTTTGATCATTTATCTCGAAAAGCACTTCTTGAAAAATATTAGTCAAACACAATTTGATTATCAAAAACACTTTTCAATAAAACTTACCAAACACAAACTGCTTTTTTTAAACACTTTTCTAAAAAGGTATTTTATAAAAGTGTTTCTCAAATAAGCAGTTTTGTAATCGTCTTGGTGCTTGCTTACCAGGAGACGGCAGCGCGTGCCCGGTTATAAGTGTTGTAACATCCCATGGAGACTCTAAAAGAAGAAAATATTTGACTTATCACTTATTCAACGCGTCTCTTCCCCTTCTTCACTTGCCACATATTTAGTCGAACAGTCTTCGTGTTATAAACCCAATCAGTGAACCAATATTAGACAATGAAGTAAATGGGCTAGCCATTCAAACTGAAGAAATTGGGCCTGAGAAGCAGCCACGTAGGAGTAATAGGCAGAAACATGTCAATAGGCTTTTGAAGGATTATATATGGAAATCGGGATGAGGCACGTGTATATTATGCAGTATCTAGGATAGAAGTAGGGCATCATCGTATTATGTTGCAGTACATCCTCATGTCCTCGCCTCTCTTTCTCTCTATAACCTTTCTCATCTTTACCCTCTTCTTCTAGCAGTAGTAACTATATCAGTTAGTATCGTTCATCTTTGCTTTCGTTTCAATAAAATTCACCTGTGCTACTTGTTACTGAAAGTTCAGGTTACTACACTTCGCCCTTGGCATGTTTCCATCAATACATATAGAATAAGCAAAGTTTTTTAAATTGATTACAGTTTTACATGGTAGTATTCTAGTTCAATGATTAAATTAAATAAAGACAACTGAAAAAAAAAAAAAAGGGCCAAACCAAACTCTAAATAAAAAAGTTCTACAGTAACATTTAAAATTTAGAAGGTTTATTGCAAGGTGTTTTGTTACTCTAATTATGGAGAAAATTAGAGATCTTATTGTACTTGGCTATATACGGGTAATAGTGCTAGTACAAGCAAAGTTACAAGTTCTTAATTTGTTTCCTTCTTCTCATGTTGCTTTATTTATTTATTTCAATATTAGATGTCTTCATAGAAGAATTGCTTGAAAGCATCCACATGAGCATCTTGAAGAACAATTGCAACAGTCAAAGATCCATCCCCTTCATTCGCTGGGAGTATTACACAGTCACCATCAAATTCATGAATTCCTGGGTTCATGTGGATCTCTTTGCCCCACCCAAAATCCAACCCCAATAGTGGCAAATTTATCCAACTTATCACTCCAAGATTAGGGTTTCCGTAGAAAGCACCCTCCTTGTTTTTAAATGCATGAATATCTTGATATTTTGACAAATCCTCCTGTTTTTTCATGAAATTAATCGTTGAGTTTGCATAATCACTTGTCACCATTTGAATGGCTTCCCTAACCCTTCTAGCAACATACTCCAATGGGCTCGAGGCTATGTCGCCCGAGAGCCCGGTGGCAACAACATCAACAATGGCATTGCCAAAGTAGGATTTAGGCAAAGGTGGTTGCATTCTTTTGCGTATGTCAACACAAATGCATAAATTAGTAGGCTGCTCAAATTTATGGCCTCTTGCCTTGCATGTACATCTCCATATATGTGCAGTCACAACTTCGTAGCGTGTGTAACTACGCTGTTTACTGTCCTCTAAGTTTCTTCCTTGGTTCACTTTTTCTCTCAACATTTCTACTTGAATTTTAGTAAGTTTTAGCATGGAGCCTTTCGTTTCGTTTTTATTCTCGTTTTCAGTGTTGGACTTGCCAATCAAAAGTGGAGGAGGATTAAACTGTAAATGCTCGAAAGTTGGAGATGCAGTTGCAGGTTCCCCCGCATGGAGAACTTTTCGATCATGACAAGGAGCAAACATCAATGGCTCTCCGCGAGAAAGCCTAGCCCATTCAGAGAAGAAATAGAGAGCACTTTGGCCATCAACAACAGCGTGTGAAACTGCAAAACTGAGAGCAATGCCGCCACACTGGAACTTAGTGAGCTGCACAAACAACAAAGGGAGTTCATCAATTGGTATAGTGTAATCTACACGGGGAAATAAGCCATTATGATCAGGTGATAGCAAGAAATCACTGAGATCATCTAGCCTGGCTGCGGTTTCAGCTTCCGTGAGAACAACTCCTGAGGCATCACACTCAAGCTCGAGCCGGGACCCACTGATCCATCGCAAACGGCCAGCCAGTGGATAGAAGTGTACTAGTGCTTTGCTCAATGAGGTCTTGAGGGTCTTGATGATGTCACGTGTAACAAAATCCTGGCAAAATTTGTAGTAATAGATGGTTGGTACGTGAGTTACAGCAAATGTTTGATCAAATTCTGATAAGGAGACAGTGCCATTCCACGTTGGCTCTGCTGGCTTCACTACCCAATGGCTCTTCAAGCTAACTTTCATTCTGTCCTAATGTGTGCCGTTTCTGGTAGAACTTTTTAATTTTCTTGATGTTAATCTTTTGACAAAGTGGGTAAAACTATTTAAAGACCTTATACAACAGCCTGAGTTTCATGACCAAATTTTAAGGTAACCACAAAGAAATGTGTTCTTTATGACTTGTTTCCTCCGTTAAAGACGTTTGTTAGTTGCAGGTAAATTTATCATGAACCGAGTTAGTTCCTCTAGAATGTACAGTGCAAGAACATACAAATCCAAAGATTAGACCAATTAAAAAAGGGGAAAGGACAAAAATAACACCTAAAACTAAAATAATTCCACAAAACTAGCACCTAAATTTAAAAACCTAGTAAATAGCCATTAAGCATCACAATTCGGCCCTTTCTGGGTTTTTTATGTACTGGGCCGCCGACTTTACATCTTTAATGGGCTCATGTTTTTTTTGACTCCTTATTCTTTTTTAGCATCTCATAATAACATATTA